>NW_007256305.1:700343-742493 GCF_000164805.1 Carlito syrichta
CCAACCCAAAAAAAAAAAAAAAAAAGATAAGGAGGTGTAAAACTCCAGGCTTGTTGATATGTAGATGAATGTGGCAGATTTTAGAGAGGATAGAGAAGTATCTTACAGGGCTCCCTGGAGTCTGGGAATCCACAAGAGATGGCTTTGCGGGGCCATAAACCTTCTTTATTTGTTATGCTATGTTATGCCAGAGTCAGGATGGAAAGCAAACTTTAAGATATAGGGTAATAGGGTAATAAGACCCTGTCTGGTGAGTCCTGATCAGGCAGTGACTCCCAAGCCTCTTAGTTAGGAATTTGGGTAAAAGAAAAAAAAAAGGTCAGGTTTAATGGGTTTAGTCCTCAGTCCCAACATAGTGTCCACCATGGTCTAGCTCAGGAAGCTCTAAATCCTTTAAATAACATTTGTCTAGAGCTCAGAGGCTGACAATAACTGAATGTACTCCAGCTAGTGCCTTGGGCACCTCAGGGCACTTTCCAGCTCCCTTTTCTTGTGTTCTATCAGAAAAAGATCCCTGATTCTTTCAGAGAAGATACCCGTGTGAAACTTGATCAACATTCACTCATCTGTTCCCTACCCACATGACCATCTACTGAGATCAGGCTTCAGGAGGTACCTGACTCCAGCGTTGGTTCTGACGGTTCTCATCTTGCTTGATCTCATCACTTGATGTTGTTGGTTACCCCCTCCTCCATGAAAGTTTGTCTTTAATTGTCTTCCAGGAGACCACACCCTCAAGGTCCTCCTATTTCGTGGACTGCACTGTTTTAGTCTCTGTTGATGGTTCCTTTCATCTCCCTGATCCCTAAATGTCAGAGTGCTTGAATCTCTTCTCTTTCTTCAGTCATGCTGTTCATGATCTCAACCACTCTCAAGGATAATGTATGTCTCTAGCTTATCCCTCCTTGAGTGCCAAACCCGTGCTTTCCACAGCCTTCTCTTAAATGTCTCATGGGCATCTCAGTCTTATGACCCTAACTGAACTCATGATTTTCTCCCCTAGATTCTCTCCTTTAGCAGTCTTCTCCAGCTCACAAGTGGCAACTCTATTCTTCCAGTTGTTCAGGCAAATCTCATAGTCATTGTCTTTCTCTCACTCATGATATCCAATCCATCACAATATCGCTACCTTAAAAAATATGTCCTAAATACCTGTTGACTCTATCTTCAAAATATGAATGCAATCACATCTTACTAGTTTGTTTGTGGCAGAATCTCACTCTGTTGCCCAGGCTGGAGTGCAGTCCACACTGACGGCCACCGCAGCCTCGACCTGCTGGGTTCAGACGATTCTTCTGCCTCAGTCTCCTAAGTAGCTACCATGCCTGGCTTATTTTTTGATGTATTGTAGAGACAAGGTCTCACCAAGCTATCTAGGCTGGTCTTGAACCCCTGAGCTCAGGCAATTCTCTCGCCTTGGCCTCCCAAAGTGCTGGGATTCCAATCTTGAGCCACTATTGTTTTCATCCCAGTCCAAGTTGATTAGAAAAATATCCTCCTACCTGTTTGCCACGCTTCTACCCTGCCCCATCCACTGTCAATTCTGAACATAGTAGTTTTAGCTTGATTGTTGGTAAATGTAAGTCAGATCATACACTACTCCACTTCAAACCTTCAGTTGCTTCCCATTTCACCCATAGGAGTGGCCCAACTCCTTCCAATGGCCTACAAGCCTCTACACAATCTGCATGTCCCCAGTCGTTCCCTGGGTGTTCCTGGTACATATCAGGCACTCATGGCCTTCTCATTAGGTCCTTTGCAGTTCCCTTTCACCCTGTCTTGAAAAATCTTCTGCTAGTTATTTTCATGGCTCCCTTACCTCCTGTAGGTTTTTGCTTAAATGTTACCTTCTCAATATAACCTTCTGTTCCAGTTACTTTTGTGGCATTAACAAATGGCCTCCAAATTTATTAAAACAACCACCATTTTTACAGGCTCAAGGATTCTGTGGGTTAGGAATTCAGAAAGGGCACAATGAGAATACTGAGAGTGATGTGACAGCCGGGAAGACTCACTCACTCACATCTAGCAGTTGACATTGAATGTCAACTGGTGACCCAGCCAGAACACCTATATGTGACCTCTCTATGTGTCTGCTTGGGTTTCCTCACAGCATGGCAGCTGGGTTCCAAGAGTGTATCCCAAAGAACATGAGGTAGATGCTGTACCATCTCTAATGGCCTAACCTCAGCAGTAACATAGTATCTATTTCACCTACTCATAGACTCACCCAGGTGTAAGAAGAGAAACACAAGACACTCCCCACAAATCCCTCCATCTTTTGGAAGACTTATCAAAGTCACATTGTAGGGAAAGCTCATGAGATGGGGGATATTGAGGTAGCCATCTTTAGAAAATACGACCTGGCATACCTTCCCTTCTCACTTTGTTCTAAATTGCAACCACTCTGTACCCTCTGCCTCTTCCATCTCAAAAGTCTATTCCCATTCCTTTATTTTCCCCCATAGCATTAGTATTAGTTTCCTATTGCTACTATAACAGATTACCACAAATTTAGTGGCTTAAAGCAGCACAAATTTACTTCCCTACGGTCCTGGAAGCCAAAAGTCTGAAATCAGTTTCACTGAGTTTAAATTAAGCTGTAGACAGGGCCGCTTGCCTTCTGGAGGCTGTGGTAGGGAATTCACTTCCAGCCTTTCCTGGCTTCTGTGGGCTACCTGCATTCCTTGGCTACCCCCATCAGTCTAAACTCCATTTCCATCCTTTCTCTCTGACTCTGACCCTCCTGCGTCCTTCTCGTAAAAACCCTTGTGATTACGTTGGGTTCAGTTGAATAATCCAGGTAATTTTTCCATCTCAAAATTCTTAATTTAGTTGCATCTGTAACATCTCTTTTGTCAACCTATAACATAGTTATAGGTTCCAGTGATTCAGATATGGACACCTTTGGGGCCATTATTCAGACTACAGGAGCACTTATCACCATTTGATACCTTATATAATGTATTATTTATGTACTTTTTAGTAAATTATAACCTCCATTAGAAAAAAGGGTATTCCTTTTCCCCCCATATACCATGAACCTAGCACAATCCCTGACATATGTAAAGAACTCAATATATATTTGTTGCATAATTATTTTTTGTCTAATAAATGATTCCCCAAATATTACTATTGAGAACCTAATATGTGCCAGATAATGTGGTTACATTGAAGCCTTGTTAAAACATATTCTCCCGAGAGTTCCAAACACTCTGTACCCATAAAGAAAGACACATGTGTGGTTCATCAAAATAAAAAGTCAAAGTCTAGTCCATAACCACAGTAAACTGTTTTTCCATTTCTTTTTGGACACTTTGCAAAAAAGTTATGGTCTTAATCATAACAAACATAGGCCTGAGTCTCTGTCATCTTCCTGCCCCAGTCAGTCGTCTTAAATAAAAGAGGGAAGATACAGGAGAGGGAGGAGGACTAGGACCCCTGGGTCTTTATTACTTACACAGGGTTTGGGCACTGCTATTCCTTTAGCTCTTAATTGTGCGGTGCTATGGCCAGGCTTGAAATTTTCGTCTACAGCATTTCATGATATTTCTCCAGATGGTACACGAATAAAAATGCTTTGTGTTTTAACTTTGAATTTCCTGATTCTTTCTGGATCGAGCCAGATGTGTGGAAATGTGTGTGTGTGTGTGTGTGTGTGTTTGTGCATCTGTGTGTGCACACGTGCATGTTTAGACACATCCATATGCTTGCACAAATGCGAATCCTGTGACCTTCTGTTCTTTCTTTCCCGGGGTGACTTGTACACACCCCCTCAAAAGGCAAATCTCATAATTGAGTTGGATCTGTTTCAATCATGAATTTTTCAAAAGATCATAATCATCATGGTTTCCATGTCCATTTAAGAAACAATCTAGTCACATATGTCCACAAACGACCCTCATGGAATACTACCCTTATCAACTTTTGTTTTGGAATATGAGCCAAGTTGGATTTATACTCATTTCAGATATAATGACTTAGCTTTTTACCAATCATCACATAGAAAGCAGAGTCTCAGTGATCAACGTCCCCCACCAGAGTGGTACACTTGTTACAATTCATGACCTTACACTGACACATCATAATCACCCAGAGTCTAGGGTTTACGTTAGGTTTCACTCCTGGTGTTGTGCATTCTATGAGTTTGGACGTATTGATAACAACATGTATTTCCCATTATGGAGTCACACAGAATAGTTTTCCTAACCTGAAAATTCTCTCTGCTATTCATTCCTCCCCACAGTCCCTACCCCCAACCCCTGGAAGTCACTGATCTTTTTTAATGTCTCCATGGTTTTGCCTTTTCCAGAATGTCATATAGTTGGAAGAGTACAGTGTATCGTCTCTTCAAATAGGCTACTTTGGGTTTGATAGTGCATCTTTATATCATTTATTTGCGTGCTTATTTATTTATTTATAAGATAGAATCTTGCTCTATCACCCAGGCTGGCGTGCAGTGGCATGATCACGGCTTACCACAGCCTTGACTGCCTGGGCTCAGGCAATCCTACCTCAGCCTCCTGAGTAGCTGAGTCTACAGTTAATTTATGTTTATTTTTGTAGAGACATAGTCTTTCTATGTTGCTCAGGTTGGTCTCAAACTACTAGTCTCTAGCAATCCTCCCAAAATGCTGAAATTTTAGGTGTGAGCCACTGTGCCCAGCCCCAACTCTATTTTGTGCTGAATAATGTCTCATTGTCTGAATGTACCACACTTTATTTATCCATTCATCTACTGAAGGACATTCTTATTGTTTTCATAGCTATTATTTTTCAAAGCAGACTCCTCTAGCTGAAAAAACGAAAGAACCACTTAGTGTGATTTCAGAAGCCTAAAAATGTTCTGTTTACCCTTATGAGATTCTTTTCCACCTTGAAATAAAGCCTGCTGTTTCTCCAACAGAGCTTCATTTATCTGACTTAAAATGTTAAAATGAAAATACTCCTAGGAGAAATATTACTTTAAGCATCGTTAGCTATTTACATTTTAGAATGAGTGAGTTTTATATCTTGTTCTGAGAAATTTCCCCAGAGGTAGGGGAAAACAACACGACAATTGGCAGCAAGGAAAACAACTTCACCTGCTCCACAATTATAAATAACTTATGTGAATATCAAATTTAATGACATATATAATGTTTTGGTGTCAGTGCATATCCCACAACTCCCTCCTAATATCCCAACTGAGTGATCCGGTGTTAGAGACATTACAAATCTAGGCAAAAAAATCCTGTTAATTAAACTTCACTGGACATTAACATTATTTTGTTAACTTTAAATACATTTCAAAGGAAAGTTATTACTATTTTTGGAAGGCATTTTACTTGTACATCTCCTGACTGGAACTAAAGTTCTGCAAAAAAAAAAAAAAAATACAGTCATTGTTCCTTGCACCTGTTTCTCCCTCTCCTCTGACCTTGTGAGGTACCCAAGATCCACCCATCTCTCTCACAAGGCACCATGAGCTTTCTTGGAGGAAGCAGAAAGATTGAACAAAAGCTACATGATGAAATGGAGGAGATTGTCTGTTGAAGAGGAAGTGAAGGTTTCACTCAGGTAGGATTGAAAGATCAAGGCTGTTAGTCCAGCTCTTCCACAAACAAGCTAACTCTGGGAAGTCGCTTTCATCCTCTTGGCCTCAGTTTCCCCATTGGTAAAATGAGGATTGGGTAAGATCACTTGTAAGATAAATCCTCCAGTGTTAAGATTCTATGGTTATTCCTCGACAGTTTTGTGCTTAACTGAATGTCAGGTGTCATTCGCTCCTAAGATTTTGTGCCCAATTGGAATATCTTTCAAGCCAGGGCACTGGCAGTCCCCAAGCTTCTGGGACAACCCAACTTTCTCTGCCTGCACACGACGAAGACTCAGAAGTTGGTCTCCAAAGACCTCAGTCTCTCTTTTTCATCCCCAGGGCCATCCAGGTAGACAGCTCTGGAATCCTAAACCTCACTTGGACAAGTTATCCAAATTCTCTGAGCATTAATTTCTTATTTTATAAAATGAAAACAATCACACCCACCTCATTGGGCTTGATGTGAGAATTAGTTGATATCATGTCTACAAGTTACCTAGCACAATGCCTGGCTTATATTGGCAATTTTCTCTTCCTTTTAACGTCATTGACCTGGGCTTTTAAAATTCTAATTCTTCTTCCACATCAAAGGAAAGGGAATGATTTGGTGAGACTGAAGCTCATTTATATTGTATGATGGTTTACCCAGGCTTCTGTAGGGTCCAGCCTTTTATCTCTGATTATGGAAGGCTTTGACTATTCCCCAAAGGATCCCAGGCATGTGGGGTGCAGAAGGGAACTTGGGTTCTCTTGCTAAGTCAGGGAATCTCTCTTGCCTCTGAGCTCAAACTTGCTCAAAGTCAGTTCCTGAGTCTACTGGAGATTTGTCTGGGAAGCCAGCAAGCTGTAGAAACCTGAGTTGGAGAGAACGGCAAATCTCCACCAGCTCCCTGCATCAGATGCCAAAAAAGACAACTGTCTGGGCTCCCTCAGGAAGCAGTGGCAGCTGCTGGAGGTTCCTGCCTGGGAGCGGGTGGTGTGGAGGATGAAGCGCTGGCATGGACCGTTGTTTGCACTGATTCCTGCGCCCGCTCCAGCTGGCTACAGGAGTCTGGGTGGGGGACCGGTGGAGAGAAGGGGGGAGAGCCAGAAACAGCTGGACTCTTGCAAGGATCCCACAGAAATTCTTGGGGAGGGGCAGAATGGGGTTATGGAAAGAAGTCTCCAGGACTTCTAATCTGGCAAGAAGACCCAACACATTTTTAAAGTGATCTTTGAATAATTTTTTTTTAATTTCTAATTTTTAAAATTTATTTTTAGAGACAGGGTCTCTCTCTCTCTCTGTGTCACATAGGCAAAGTAAATGGTCACAGTTGGACCCAATCCAGGGAACTCAGCCTGGGTCTTCAACATGGGACTCTCTCCCTGCTGGGTCTGTGGCCCACAGATGTTCAAGCCCCTTCGCATGGTGTCCTGAGCCCTTCTCAGCACAGCTGCTGCCCAGCTCCCTCTCCTACCATGGAACAGCCTCGGCGTCTTCATGTCCTTGTCAGTCTGGGAGGCCCTTCTTCCCTTTCCTACCTTGAGAACTGACACAGTCCCTGAGACCCTTCTCAGGCCTGCCATCTTTGTCCAGGCCTTGAGTGTCTGCCCTGAGCTTCTGCGGCATCCATTCTTCACCAGTTGTCTCATTGCTGTCTACTCACATGCTCGCTCCTCCCCTGGGGTGGGAGCTATTGGGAACAGGGACCTTACTTGAGTCACCCTGAACTCCAGCGTCCAGTCTGAGCTTGGCACATGGCAGGTGCTCCATGAACATCTCTTAAGTGAATATTGAACCCCAGCTGCAAAGGAATAAGGAAGAAAACTGGGTCTTCCGAGTGTGGCCACGGACATGGTCCAAAGGACCAGGTTGCACATTGTATCAAGACCCCCACCAACAATGATGCCAGTCAGAGACTCTTGAAGGATGAACCAAAGACACAGACTAGAAATGTGACTTGACTGTTAAAAAGGAATACTCATTTTAGTCACTTTCTTCCATATTCAAAATATTTTTTCCTTGCCCATTTAAAAAACTCTTCTATTGTAGTAGCAGAATTTTGTCCTCAGCTGCCAAAGAGCCTCATCGTGTCTTCACCCCCCTTTCCCCTTATCTTTATAATCCTAGAGAAGCAGCTGGAAGGAAAAAAATCATACACCAATGTACTCAGGACTCTGTCACAAAGAACATCTGAGCAGCTAACTGGGGGGAAATTTTCTTTAAGAAAAACTGTGGGCCAGGCAAGGTGGCTTACACCTGTAATCCCAGCAAGGTCAAGGCGGGAGGACTATTTGAGCCCAAGATTTTGAAGCCAGACTGGGTAACATAGTGAAACACCATCTCTATCCTTTTAAAAAATAGCCAGGCGTGGTATTGCATGCCTGTAGTTCCAGCTATATGGGAAGTTAAGGCGGAAGGATCACCTGAGCCCAGAAGATCAAGGCTGTGTTGGTACCACTGCACTTCAGCCTGGGTGACAGAGACCCCGACTCAAAAAAAAGGAAAAAGAAAAATTCTGTAGTATGTTAAACACGCAATAGCATTTCCTAGATTCTCTGTTTTTCCCACCCTGGGAGCAATTCCATTTCTGATTATAGACACTGACGGGAACTGCTTTCATTGACAGCTGATTACCACGTGGTACAATAACTGCTAAGTGCACCACAGATTGACTTTGTTACAAGTTTTATTGGATGATCACATTATGAGCAAACTTTACAAAAGCACAGTCAGTCGTTAGCAAGTGTGTCCACTCCGCGTGACTGACCATTCATAGGGTAATTATCCACTCGCACATTAGGAAAGCAGGTCAGAGCTTTGGTGAAAATTATTCTTGATATCTCTTATGCATCCTTCATAACACCCAGTCCCACACTGGATGGTTGCTTTGGAAAACTTCATAAATATCTGTAAAAACAGCCACTTATTGAGAGAATGGGAACTCAGTAGAATACATTGTGGGTGTGCCACACGTAGTGGACAAGTGGCCTACAGAACACTCTCCAGGACTTCTAGTCTGGCAGGAAGACCTAATACATTTTTAGGGGAGCCTTTGAATAAAACAATTATTTTTAAAAATTTTTATTTATTTATGTATTTTATTTTTAGGGAGATGGTCTCTGTCACTCAGACTGAAGTACAGTGACGTGATCATAATTCACTGTAGCCTCCAACTCCTAGGAACAAGTAATCCTCTTGCCTCAGCCCCAGGCTGCAGGAACACTAGTGGAGACTAGCCTCACCCTCTCCACCAGCCCATCCTAGGCTTTATCTCACGACATGAGTAGCTTCTGAGTAGCTGGAACTATAGGCATGTGTCATGACACTCGACTAATTTCTTTATATTTTTAGTTTTTTATTTTTATTATTTTCCTGCCTCAGGTTTATTTGTACAAATAGTACAGGAGGACGCCAGCCCCACGCAGACAGCAGCCTAGGGGCAAACCAGTCCTTCTGTCCTCACATTGGCAGACAGGGGCCTCTACTCTGGAAACTTTGTGGGGGTCTGGGCACCTTTGGGAGCCTGAACAGGAGCTGGAGCTGACGTTGGAGCTGCAGGTGAAGCTGCAGCCAGGGCCTTAGTTTGATCCTTGGCCTTTGGCCAGCAGAGCCTGTGGCCCTTGGCAATACAGGTATGAATATGCTTCCCAAACTTGGGGTGGGCAATGTATGCAAGTCAGGTAAGCTTGAGGCTAGGACTGTTTGGGATCTTGGGCTTAACCTCCTTGGGCTTTACAAGAGTCTTGATAGCTTTAACACGTGCACTCATGGCCTTGACACTGTTGGCTTGCATCTTTTTCAGACCCTTCTTGTTGTGCTTCTTGGCAAAGTGCATGTTCCTCAGGAACTTGCGGCCCACCCCTTTAAGAGACTCATATCCGCCTGAGCCCGCGGGTTCAAGACCCAACTGGGCAACTTGTTGAGACCTCATCTCTATAATAAATCAAAAAATTAGCCGGGCGTGGTAGCGTGTGCCTGTAATTCCAGCTACTTGGAAGGCTGAGGCAGGAGGATCACCAGAGTCCAGCAGGTTGAGGCTGCAGTGTCCGGGAGCAGCCACTGCACTCCAGTCTGGGTGACAGAGTGAGACTCCAACTCAAAAAAAAAAAAAGAGATTCATATCTTTGTGATCAGGTTTCTTGATGTCATTTCTGTGCCATATTCAGAACTGGTGGTGTGTGGTATGGTTCTTGGAGTTGGCCATATCTGCACTGTAATCATGACTCCTGAAGCACTTGGGACCAGAAGAGTTATTTTTTATTTTTATTTTTTACGAGAGACAGAGTCTCACTATATTACCCAGAATGGTCTTGAACTCCTGGGCTCAACTGATTCTCCTGTCTCAGCCTCCCAAAGTGCTGGGATCACAGGCATGTGTGCTACTGCACCTGGCCATGAAGCTGCTAGACTTTCCTGAGGCTTAAGTTCAGAAGTGACAAAGCATCACTTTTGCCACATTCTACTGGGGAAGCACCAGATTCAAGGTGAGGGGAGCTGGGGGTGGGGGCATGAGGACTCGGAGGGGCCTCTGTGGGAGTATCCTCTGGAGACGGGCTGCTGCATACAGACTTGTTTTTGCATAGTAAGGTGCACAGCCCTTCTTCAAAACTCTTGGAGTCAGTTGTTTTTCATAATTCAAATTGTCTAGATATTGGGGAACTGAAATAATGCATAGACCGTGCATGACACGCCCAGCAGAGTGAGGACCAACACTCCATGACCAAGCACATTAACATTTCTGTAATGAAATGTGTGCCTCAGGTAGAGTAACTGCAGAACACAAGCAGCCCCATATAAGGCCAGATCAAGTGCTGGTATGTTCTGAGATTTCAGGGTCTTAGATTGTGGGTAAAACATCACAGGGCTGCATTTTGAGTCAAAATACCTTTTAAGGATAAAATAAATTTCTCCTGTCTTGGGTGTATGGTGTCAGTTCAAGTCCTCTTGGAAGCACACCAAAAGAAAGTTGGGAGTGTGAATGATTTGAAGGGGAAGGCCTGGAGAGGGAAAGGGGAGAGGGGACAGGAGCAGGCAGGGAGAGACTTCAGGCCATTCAGCAGGTCTGATCAGGGAGGGCCCCAGGCCAGCTCCATCCAGGACCAAGACAGCCTGCTGGAGAGGTCTGGTGTTGGGCAGACCCAAGTACCCCTGCCATGCTCAGTCTCCGGTCATGGAGGCCATGGACTCACTATACATCTGCGTAGGTTTTCTCTTGCAGGGAGACTGAGTTACGAGCCTCTGAGGCTGCCTCATACCTTCATCAGTCCACAGACTTACTTCCTCCGATTACATCTTTACAGTTGGCACAGTGCCCTTCAGAAATGTGGCCTCTGTGCAACAAAGGGGCAGGAGAACGTCGACCCCATCTCAGGACTATCTCATGACCCACCTGCAATGTTGAATGACTCCCCTCTACCATCTTTCAAACCTATCCAAACAGAAGCAACCTTACAGGTTCTTTTTCCTCAAGTGTACTGAGATGTCAGAGCGGACAATAACAGGTAGCACAAATCAAGAAGAGGTCACTCTGGGAGAAGACCCAGAAGTCCTAGAAGGGTTGCAGGGGCCACAGCTGTGCTTGGCAAATGTGGGGGGTGAATCCTCCCCCAAGTCTTTAGGACACTGTCTCATCTCTCCCTCCCTTAGTGAAACTCTGATTCACAACTCTGGAGCAGGCTGCAGGAACACGAGTGGAAGCTAGCCTCTATCTCACGACATTCACCTCCATGGGCCTCTGGCTGCTCCCAGTTCTCCTGGAGATGGCTAATGAGACACATCTTACAAAATAGGAAGCCAGCTAGTGACAAGCTGAGACTGCTTCCCACCACATCTTTCCATGATCCCACTCTTTCCCTCCTCATATTAGAAAATGTGCTCTAGGTGAAATCTGCTCCCACCTTCTACCTAAGGTTCTGATGGCAGAACTGTCCTGTTGGCCATATCTGGAAGGTCCAAAGGCAACAAAAAATTTAAATCACGCTTCTCTACCCAGGAGGCTGAGGTGGGAGGATCACCTGGAGATCAGGGCTGCGATGAGCCATGATCGAGCCACTGCACTCCAGCCTGGGCTGTAGAGTAAGATCCTGACTCAAAAGAAAGAAAGAGAGAGAGAGAGAGACAGAGAGACTGAGAAAAGAAAGAAAGAAAGGAAGAAAGGAAGAAAGGAAGGAAGAAAGGAAGGAAGGAAGAAAGAAAGGAAGAAAGAAAGGAAGGAAGGAAGGAAGGAAGGAAGGAAGGAAGAAAGGAAGGAAGGAAGAAAGGAAAGAAGGAAGAGGAAAAGAGAGGGAAAAAAGACTAGCAGCTTCTACTAGTGTACTTTTAGACAATTTGATCCACCAAGAAATCTGGCTACTCAGGTAGAAAGACTCCTATGGAAAAGCCAAGTGGAGAGGGAGAGATCACCAGATGACTTGAGAAGAAGGAAAGGTCTGGCCATCCAGTGTCCCATCTCTGTCCATCCTCCGGCCATTCCCACCCAGGAGCCAGCCATGTCATTTAAACCATCATGGGTGACCCACCTCCTGCCAAGTTACATGAGAGACTCCAAGTGAGCCCAGCAGAAGAACCATCCAGCTGAACCCTAGTCAACTCATAGAATCATGAAAAATCACAAATCACTGTTGGTTTAAATCTTTGAATTTTGTGGCAGTTGTTATACGACAGAAGATAGCAGAAACATTGCACTAAAACCTTTGCTCATAAGTGAGTGAAGGGTCACAGAAGGGGAAGACACAAAAAACAACAACAAAAGCCAAATGGCACCCAAGATAGGTCATAATTGCAGCTTCCACTAGCCAAATGCCTCTTGTGTGCTGGAACTGTGCTTACATGTATTATCTCTTTGCAGTCCTGAAAAGAAAGCTTTATCATCTCCATTTTACAGAGGAGGCAAAGGATACCATTAGGGGTCTGTAATTTGTCCAAGGTTTTCTAGCTGGTCTGTGATACAGCTAGGACCCATACCTAGAAATTTCCTACAAGATTGACACTGACTGCCTCCTAGCTCTTTGGATCTCAGTAGAAATTAATCTGCCTTGTGGTCAGCTTGTGTTCGCTCTGCTGTCCTGCAGCCAAACAACCAGGGACTGCTCCCCAGCTCCCCTCTGGGCACCAGCTACATCCCCCTCAATGTGTATGCTTTGGGTGGAGTTCTGTCCACATGATCTTGGCCTCAACTTACCAGCACTTCTCTTTCCCCAGGATACAGCTCAGACAGGGGCAGAGACAGTGAGATTTACTGGGAAGATACACTTCCCTTCCCACACCAGACTTGATACAAAGGAGTATGCCTCCGACATCCGCTCTTCAGGATCTCCCAGGCCTGTCATATCCTTAGTGTTTCTCTGAGCACATTCCTGACCCTTTGCCTGAAAGACCTTCTCCCACCTTTTATTTTTGACCAATTATCTCTTGTCCTCAAGACTCAATTCATGTCTCCTCCTGGTCCAGCATGGTCTAGTCCCATACTCATCTCCTTGCCCCAGAACCTGTTTTAGTAGTCCCTACTTTGTGTGTCTGTTGTCACTATACATACTGTATTACATCACAGATTGTTTTGCTGTATCACCTCCAGTTTATCTGCCTGTCTTCTCTTACCATTCTGAAATTTCTCAAGGCAGGCAGCAGGTCCTAATCATCTTTGTACAATGCTCAGTCTGAGATGATAACATCAATTCAATGAATGGGTGAATGAATGAACAATGGCAAGGTTATTGTGACCTTCTTCATCTAGTGTAGTTTTCTCCATGGGATTGAATAGCAGCAAATAACCAATAAAAATCACAAGTTCTGCTTTCAGCTTTCCAGGAGCTCCAGGTTGTTGATGGGTGGCATTGGCAGGTGTGAGGGGTGAAATATTGGTTTCCATTGGGTCTGGGAGACAGTAAATAACAACTTTCAGTCTCTGAGAGCAGAAATATAAGAGCAAGAACACAAGGATTAAAACATTAGCTTCATCATGATTCAAATCAATTGGAGAACATGACTTTAATCTGGTGGCTAAATTGGGCTTTCAAATACGCTCTTCCATAGAGAGTCTGAGTCTGCAGAGAAAACCATTCATTCAGAATTGCTTCATGGCAGAGAGTAAGGAAACAAAGTGCCCTTCAGTGTTTGCAACATTTTAAGAGCTTTGATCCACACATTCACAAAGCAGGGACCAACAGATGTTAACTCCTTGCAAATCCAATCAATCACATGACTGCCCCTCCTCTCAAGTGGAGAAAAGAAGAGGCCCAGGGAAGAGACCCAGAGTGTTACCCAGAGGAAGCCCCTTCTTGGCATCACGAAGCCAGGGCCATGTATGTACATTATGTGAAAGGGCATACAGAACCTGGGGACTCTGGGGCCCAAGAAGCTGGTGGTGTGTCCACTGAAAAACATGTACAAACTGGTTTCTCTCATTGTCGGAGGGAACAACCAAAATACTCGGTAAAGCTGCAGGCATGAAGTGCCTGTAGGAGGGCTCAAAAACAGTGATTAGAAACGTAAAAACCGTACATTTTACCCACTCAAGCAATAATATTTATGGCTTGCAGAATAGCAATCCTCTTTGCTAACGTATCCAATGACATTTTGGAAACATGAACAATTATAGCGGTTTTGAGCTTACTTGGATATGTGGTAATTTCTTGTTTTTAATGGAAAATGCTGAAATGTTATATTACCATGCTCAGGCTGACATGAATGAGTTTTTTTTTACATTGTTTAGAAAACAGGGGGTGAGGGGAGCAACACAACCCTTTCTCCCTTTCTACTATAGCTTAAAATGCAGCAGCTAGTCGATTGATTTTCCCACTTCAGACTCTACTTTCTACTTAGGTTACAAATGGGAGGAAAAGTTGAATTCTATTAAAAAGAGCAGGCACTGCAGACCAAGATGTTAGTGTCAATATGGTCAATATATCTAACTTCCTGAAACTCAGTCCCCTTATTCTCATCTTTAAAATGGGGGTATTAGAATACCTCCATCCCTGGGTTAAAAGAAGAATTGAATGGGCCAGAGTGCATAGAAATCTACAGAACAATAGGCAATGAATCAGGTGCTTAATAAATTTTTTTTTAAATTTTATTGTACTGTTACCATGTCCTCAGGTGCCAGGGGATGATGGGAAGTCTGATTTCAGGTGGCCGGAGTTCTCATCCTGGTATAACCTTGTCCCTGTGAACACAACACAACTACTAGTGTTGAACTAGAGAAACACCAAGGCTGACTCTTGGAAAGAGTAGGAGAAAAACGTTACAAACACTTCAAAAGCCTTTCTCTTAAACTACATGCCAAGGACATAAGACTGGAACTATTGTAGAGATATAGGCACATACTCAGAACTAAGGAACACGTAGATGATGGGACCACAGGAAGGGAAATCTTTTCCCGTAGCACATATGCAGTTAGCCAGTAGCTACACAATATAAGACATTCATTCATTCATTCCAGCCCAAACACCACAATATGACATTAGAGCATATTCTATCAAATAGTCGAGTATGCATATCAAGTATGCCTAGAGTTAAGTATGTAATTCAACTGCTGGATACATGCTATAAAGACAAGACTGCCAGATAAGAGAAGATCCAAAGGAATGATCATGGCCCATCTGAAAGTCTGAAAGTCTGCTGTAACCATTTGTTTACAATCCAGTCTTTCCACAGTTAGACAGTAGGCAGAGGGGAAGAAACTAGATAACATGATAGAAGCACCTTTCCCTGACAAGTTATCATGACTCTTGTATCAAAGTACAACTGAGCATGATACATCCAAGGTTGTATTTCAAGAAAGATGTGCAGTACAGAACAAATGTTCCTTTAGCATCTGGCCCCATCTCCAATCTTTTAGAGGTGGATCCAACCTTTTTCTCTGATCTACTTTCTAAATATTTTCTAATCTAAAAAAACAAACAAAAAAAAAGATGTACAGGACAGAGACACCTATCTTCAAATTGACATTTGAATTTTGTATTTCTTAATTTGAATAGGCAGAATCACTTGGTCACAAATATAACTAAAATTATACACAGGCCAGGCTCAGTGGCTCACATCTGTAATCCCAGAACTTTGGGAAACTGAGGTAGGAGGATTGCTTGAGCCAGGGGTTCAAGACCAGCCTGAACAATATAGCAAGACTCTGTTTCTAATAAAATTTTTAAAATCAGTTGGGCATAGTGGCTTGCACCTGTAGTCCCAGATACTCAGGAAACTGAAGTGGGGAGATTCCTTGAGTCCAGGAGTTCAAGGTTGTAGTGAGCTATGATTGTGCCACTGTACAATCAATATATATTATATATATGATTTTAAGTTCCTTAAGAGCAGATATTATATTTTTAACCACTGTCTCATCCTTAGCACCTGCTTACATTGTAATAGAATATTAATACATGTTGAATTAATACAAATAAATTTAAATAGGCTTTTCAGTGTAATAGATGTCAAATTGTTCTCATATTTTTCTGCATCCTATAAAAGAAAATGAGATGTAACAAAACATAAGGCATTTTGTCCAAATGCAATTTCTGAACAGTAAATACTACCCTCCCTATATAGTGTTTCTGAGAGTGAGTCTGACACACCTGAGGAGACAGGTTGGCTGATTCAGGTCGCTGGAGACCATCTCAGGTGTATGGGAGAGCTTGGAATTTGCCAACACCTTAACCAATATATTGGGATTACCCACTCCCCTCCTGCCTTTCTCTTATGTTCTTAATTATAGCAAGGATTTTACTATCGTGTAGCAATATGGTTTCTCCATTAGAAAGGACAATGCAGTTCATAAAAGGTGATCAACATATTGCCTGAAGCTGGGCTCGGTGGCTCAGCCTGTAATCCTACACTTTGGGAGGCTGAGGTGAGTGGATTGCCTGAGCCCGCGGGTTCGAGACCCACCTGGGCAACCTGGCAAGACCTCATCTCTACAATAAATCAAAAACTAGCCGGGTGTGGTAGCACGCGCCTGTAGTTCCAGCTACTTGGAAGGCTGAGGTGGAAGGATCGCCAGAGCCCAGCAGGTTGAGGCTGCGGTGGCCGGGAGTGGCCACTGCACTCCAGTCTGGGCGACAGAGTGAGACTCCAACTCAAATAAATATATATATATTGCCTCAAATACAACAGTTTTAGATGAAGAAAGAACCAATAGCCTGTCCTCTTTGATTGTTCTTCAAAGCATCAGAAAGACAGTGACAGTACTCTCACATTTTACCGTTAGAAAAAAAGGCTCCATTCTGCCAGCAGTGTGGGGTTTACTGTCTAATGTCACAAAAGAAAATAATTCTACTCCACCACCTTATTTCTCTTCAGTACAAACGGATTCCAGAGCTACGCAGTTCAACCCTGGAAGACTCTGAAATGAGCAGCGCAGGAAGCAGATCGCCTGGGATCAGATGTGGGGTGATGTCGGTTTACTAGAAGTTAAGTGTTCTTCCTTTTAATTTCCTCCAGGATTTATGAAGGCAAAGCCACCATAAAGTTTTATTTCCCAGGACATTCTCTGAACCCTCCAGGCACCAGGGCTGAGGGACTCGCCTCTAGGATTTGTCTGCAAGCGGCTTTGACTTGAACCCTCTTCCTCCAGGGTTCACTGCCAGGGCCTCGCTCTCACGCCGCTGTGACCCAAAGTTAGAGATTGATCTCCTGAATCTAACTGAGCCAACACAAACAACTCACTTCCCAAGGAAATTCGTGTCATTATTAACTAGAGAAAAACTAATACTTATTTAAAACCACGCGTCTCGGAAGCTTCTGAATGCTTTCTATAAGGCACAGACAATAGGAGACAATCCAAGAAGCAAGAGAAAAGTAGATAGAATCTACTCAGAACAGCTAAAATGAGACTGAGAACAATACGGCACTTTGATTGATAAAGTGATTTAAAAATTAAAAGGGAGTTTATCTGCCAGCTGAATGCCAGTTCCTAGAGATTGATGGATGGCATGAGTCTTCTTCTATTTGTGGCATTTCAGCTAAAGATGTGTTTTCTTTTAGATAGGATCCTTAAAAGACAATGGCTCGACTAGGAGGGGTGGATGTGTGTATGTGTGTGTGTATGCACATGTAAGCACGCACGCATGTGTGTCATATAACAGCATTTCAGAGCAGCAGTAGAATTTCTTCACCTAGCATGCAAGGCCACTCCACAGTTTTGCAAACTATCCATAGCTTTGCACTTCCATAGCTCGTGCAGAGATAATGTACTCTAAACACATCCCTCCCGGATGAGCCTTCATTTCCAATTGTGTCTCTGCACCATGTGGTAGCCAGCATGATTAAGGAAAAAGTGATTGTGTGAACCTCCAAATCCATCTGTCATGTCATTGGCATTGAAGAGCCTCGCTGAAAAACTAGCCTCCTCCTTCCCCCAACTTGTGTTTTCCCATCCTCGGGACAATACAGGAAGCTCTTAGCTGGGAGAGAATGGAACAAAGAGGCGAGGAATTCAATAAAAAAAAGAGAGAGAGATCTGAGCAAAATGAAATATTGTTTCTCTGTCTGTATTGCTCTCACAGTCAGAGCATTAACCAGTTGTCTGCTGCACCATGGGGCAGCATCATTTCTAGGATTTGCTTGCAAAAGATTGAAGTCCTGGAACATCAGAGATGCCCAGCGTAACAATCTGGAATACAAGAGGCTAAACTGGACACAAAAACGACAGGAAAAACTTGAAAAAATACTTGTTAATTCCTATATCTTTGGAATTTTCCTGGTATATCTGCTTACTTAACTGCACATACAGGCTCAAAAACTTGCTGGATTTTTTAATATTCTCTGTGCATGGTTGATGACTCTCTAAAATTGTATACAAAGTTTTATTTACCTGTGCATGTTTGTGTTTTTCTAGGAGAGGATCAAGGGTGAGCATCAGTTTATTTAAAAAGTTTATGACCCACAAAGTTAAAAATCACTGCAATAAGGTATGTGTTGCCTAACTACTCTTCACTGTTTTATTTTTTCCATTGAGGATTAGGGATAGGGAGACAAATTGTATCTATGAAATGCTTACTTGGGCCAAGAACAGATAAAGAAAAAGTAAACTAGAAGACAAAAGAAAATAGGGTGAAGGATAATAAATTTAAAGGGACATTTTTTGTTTATTGCAAATTGCAATTCAGACTGTACAAAACATATAAAACACACAGTGTATAATTTTGTTGTGTCTAAAGTTATATATTAAGGAATTTTCTTTTTAATTTCTTCTTCAATTGTTGAGGAAAGAAGATGTATTTGGACTAATGAACTCATTTAAAATTTCTTCAGCTGGCATTCGATTTTTTAAAAGTTAATTAAAATAGGAAAATTGTAGCATAGCAAACTTGTTTCAGGTCAGGAGCTTTTGATGGAAAGAATTATTAACACAGCTTGCTATAAGCAGGCTGCCTTGAAATCACTGAAATTTTTAATCTGCATGCATTCATCTTAACCTGAATCTTTTCTAAAAGTTAAAAAAAGGTTCATGGGTGTATTTTGGAATGGAGTATATTAGTTACAATAATATAAAATTTATCTGGGGCCAGAAAGATATCCCTAAGTATTGAGATTAAAAGGAAGAAGGTCTCTCATCAATGTTAAGGTCTGAACCCTAACATTGATTCCTCATTTATCAGAGTCCATACATGTAAAGTAAGCATAAAGAGACCAAAAACGGTTCTTCAAAATCAAAACACTCAACAAGCTCGATAGATGGAACCTCCACCATCTTATGCCCTGATAAAGGGCATCTATGAAAATCCAACACTTAACATGAAACATGAAAAGCTTTCTCCGTAAGGACAAGACGAGGATGCCTACTCTTGCTAATTCTGGTCAACAGTCCTAGAGGTTCTACCCAGGGCCATTAGTCAGAAAAAGAAGTAAAAAGCATCTAGGTTGGAAAAGATGACATAAAGATATCCCTTTTCACATATGCAGTGGGACCCTCCAAAAAGGGGATGTATTTATAGAAAATTGTGTATTTACTCTTACACGTTTAAATTTCAGTCACCTCTAAAATGTTCTCTGTTTAATGCAATACACCAATCGAGGTGCTTTTTCCACTGCTCAGTTTTTTGAACTTGTCAGTGTTGATGTCTTTCAGTGCTTCTGTCATTTTTTGTTTCACCTCTTCCACATAGGCAAAATGTTTTCCTTTGAGGATTATTTTCATCCAAGGAAAACAAGAAAAAAGTTGCTCAGGGGGAGAGCAGGTGAATAGAAGGGTAAGGCACAGGGGGTCATGCTGAAAACTCAGTACATGTGGGCAGATGCTCTCATCAATCACCCATCATGAAATGGGTAAATGCTTGAAAAAAATCTCCAAAAATAAATTCACTGAAGCCAAACGAAGCTTCTTACAACAGTGCTAGCTGGTATGCTGACGTTAATGGGTTCAAAAAACACTTACCTAGCAGGAGAAACCTGTACTACAAGGGGTCTGTTTTCCAAAAGATAATTCTTTTTTTTGTTTTGTTTTGTTTTTTGAGTTGGAGTCTCACTCTGTCACCCAGACTGGAGTGCAGTGGCCGCTCCTGGCCACCACAGCCTTGACCTGTTGGGCTCTGGTGATCCTTCTGCCTCAGCCTTCCAAGTACCTGGAACTACAGGTGCGCACTACCACACCCGGCTTATTTTTTGATTTATTGTAGAGATGAGGTCTTGCCAAGTTGCCCAGGTGGGTCTCGAACCCATGGGCTCAGGCAATCCTCTCACCTCAGCCTCCCAAAGTGCTGGGATTACAGGCTGAGCCACCGAATCCAGCTGGTAATAAATTTTTTAAAATACTACAATGTTTGTACTCTGAAAATTACAAAACAATATCTAAATACTTAGAAATACATCCCATGTTCATGGATCAGAAGACATAATATTCTTAAGATGGCAATAGCCTCCAAACCGATCTTCAGATTCAAAACAATTCCTATCAAAATTCTTGTTGGGCTTTTTTTTTTAACAAATATGACAAGTTGATTCAAAATTAATATGGAAGTAAAAAGGACCCAGAATAGCCAAAACAACCTTGAAATGGAAAACAAAGTATGAAGATTTGCATTTCCTTATTTCAAAACTTACTAAAGCTACAATAACCAAAATACTGTGACACTGGCATATCAATAAGCACAAAGGTCAATGTAATAGAATTGAGAATTCAAAAATAAACCCTAACATTTGTAGTGAGTTGATTTTCAACATGGGACCAAGATAATTTAATGAAGGAAAGGTAATCTTGTCAGCAAATGGTGTTTGGACAACGGGTATTCACATGCAGAAGACTGAAATTGAAACCATACCTCACACTATATACAAAAATCAACTCAAAATGGATCATAGTCCTAAATGTAAGAGCTTTAACTGTAAAATCCTTAGAGAAGAAGAGGTGGAAATCTTCGTGACCTTGTATTAGACAATTTTTCTGAAATGTGACAACAAAAGCATAAGCAACAAAAGAAAAAGTACATGAATTGAATATCAAAATTAAATACTTTTCTGCATTAAAGGGTTCTATAAAAAGTCAAAAGAAGACCACAGGATGGGAGAAAATATTTGCACATCACGTCATCTATCCAATACCAATCTAGTATCCAGTGCAGTGGCAAGCTCCCGGCCACCGTAGCCTCAACCTGCTGGGCTCTGGTGATCCTTCCACCTCAGCCTTCCAAGTAGATAGAACTACAGGCGCGTGCTACCATGCCTGGCTAATTTTTTGATTTGTTGTAGAGATGAGGTCTCCCCAAGTTGCCCAGGCAGGTCTCAAACCCGCAGGCTCAGGCAATTCACTCACCTCAGCCTCCCAAAGTGCAGGATTACAGGCTGAGCCACCGAGCCCGGCTAGTATCCTGTTCTTAACAACTAATCAGCAAAAAGATAAATAACCAATTTAAAAATAGGCAAAGGACTTTAATAGACATTTCTCCAAAGAAGATATAAAAAAGGACAATAAACACAAGAATAAAGGAACGTGCAAGTTAAAAACCACAGTAAGACATCACCACTTCACACCCACTAGGCTGGCTAAAATAAATAAGACAGTAATAACAAATATTGGTGAGGATATGGAGAAATTGAAACCCTCATACACTGCCTGAGGGATTGTACAATGTTATAGCCACTTTGGAACAGAGTTTGGCAGTTCCTCAAAATGTTAAACCTAGAGTTACCATATGATCCAGCAATTTCACTATGTATATGTCTAAAAGATTTGAAAGCATAGGTACCCACAAATATACAGAAAAGTTTACAGCAGCATTATTCAGTATAGCCAAAAACTGAAATCAACACATTCATTAAATGGTAAAAGATGAATTGTGATGTATCCATACAATGGGTTATCATTTGACTATAAAAAAGGGGTAAAGTACTGATTGTGCTACAACATGAATGCACCTTGAAAATATTATTTTA
Source organism: Carlito syrichta (assembly GCF_000164805.1). Classification (NCBI taxonomy): domain Eukaryota; kingdom Metazoa; phylum Chordata; class Mammalia; order Primates; family Tarsiidae; genus Carlito; species Carlito syrichta. The sequence continues at coordinate 722,264 of NW_007256305.1, forward strand.
AGTGAAAGAAACCTGTCACAAAAGATCATATCGCATGATTTTATTTATGTGAAATGTCCAGAATAGGCAAGTCCCTAGAGACAGAAAGAGTTAAGAGTTTTACAGGGACTTGGAAGAAGGGAAACACAGAGTGACTGCCCATGTGTACAGGGTTTCTTTTTGGTGTAACAAAAATTAGATTCAGTGATGGTGGACCAACTCTATGAATACACTAAAAACTACTATCTTGCATATATTTTTTAAAAGATGGAGAGAGTTCAGGAGGTCTCAAGTAGGTATGCTGCAACCTGATTGAAGATGTTAAGGTTTTAACATATTTAATGAATGTAGTCATGAAAGTCAGTGTGTTAATCAGAAGCCATCTGTGGCAGATTGGATTATTTATTCTAGTTTTTCATTTCCTTGGATAATACAAATGCAAGGTTGAACTACATAAAATTGCCACTTTAGGTTAAGTGAGAAATGATCAAATATCAGTAATTTCCTGTGGCTTAACCTGATACACCTATACCTTTTGCCATGCGACTTTGCAGTGCTCTGTCACTGGGGTTGGAGAAGGCTTCCTCATCCCATTGATATTGGAATGGACCATGCGACTTGAATTGGTCAATGGAATGTTAATAAATGCTGTGAACAGAGACTTGAAACGTGCTTATGTGGTTTGGCCTGCGTACCAACACTTCACTGTGAGAACATTCCCTGGATGTTCACTAGTTCAAGGAGGCTGAGATTCATAGAAAGCAGACCTGGAATTAACCCACAAGCCTAAAAGCTGAGGCCAACAGACCTGCAGCCTAAAAAAGAGCCTCCCAGCCCACAGAAACTTACTTCAATCTACTTGCAGACTTGTGTGTATGAAAACAGTGATTTCAGTTGTAAGCCATTGAGGTTTTTGGCGTTTTGTGTTAGTAGGCTATTGCTAATTAGTATATCACCTACACAGTGAACGAGGGGGAACAATGAAACAATAGTACACAGTGTCTGCTCAGGCAATATTCAAAGGAAAGGAGTTGTGTTAAACAGACCTCAACAGATGAACTTCCTGGACTCGGAAAAGGGAGAGACAGATGGGCAGAGTGCAGTGGTGGCAGCCGACACCCCACGAAGTAGACAATAGCTTGGAGACTGGTGTTGGATATTTGATGGAATATCACAGGGAAGGGAAAAACTGACAAATATCCATTTTGAACACTTCTCAGTTTTTTGTTTTCAGTTTTTAGTTGGAGTCTCACTCGTCGCCCAAACTGGAGTGCAATAGCATGCTCACAGCCACCCCAACGTTGACCTGCTGGAGTCCAGTGATCCTTCCACCTCAGCCTTCCAAGTAGTTGGAACTATAGGCACGTGCTACCATGCCCAGCTAATTTTTTAATTTATTGTAGAGATGAGGTCTCACCAAGTTGCCCGGGCTATTCTTGAACCCATGGGCTCAGGCAATTCCCTCACCTCGGCTTCGGCCTCCCAAAGTGCTGGGATTACAGGCTTGAGCCACCGCGCCCGGCCCCCATTTTTCACCAAGGTCTAACCAAATCAAACTTTAATCTGAATTTTTATAAACTTTAATCTGAATTTTTATAAACAGGAGAGAGAGAAATCAGGGAAAGCGAGCTGGTTTACCAGCAAGGGCGTAATATTGGTGATGACTGTGACACGCTAAGGAGCAAACTCCTGGATTCTATATTGTTTTCCTTAGCTCTGAATTTTATGCTAAGTATTTTTCACTTGTGCAAGTCCTGGAGTTGAGCACAGAGTTTCAGAAATGAAATCACAATTAATTGAAGTTGTTGAAAAATGTATAATCAAGAGCTCATGCATTTATTTATGTCAACCATTCCAAAGAAAATTGCTATTACCCACTGTCATCAACTTGTCCCCTTTCATATCCTGGGTTAAACTATGACAATAATATCCTCCAGTCTCCCGAATCCTAATAGTAGCTGCCGTTTATTAAATGCTCACCATGTACCAAGGACTCTGAAAGACACTTTTTAGACAATGTATCTAATTCTCACAATGACACTGAGAAACAAACATTATCATCTCTGTTTTAGAGGTGAAGAAACTGACCCAGAAAGATTTAGTAACTTTAATAATATCACATAACAAGTAAGAGGAGGGGCTAGAATTTGAGTCTAAATCTAACTATAATCCTATTTAATGTTGAACAAACATCAGCTTAAGCTGGAGGTTTAGTTAATGAAATAAGAATGTTCCATATATGGAGATTTCGCATAGAAAAAGAACCTTATTATAAAGTGGTCTCAGTTTATTTATCTGTCTGTCTAAATCAATAAGATATTCTTGAGGAAGTTACCAGAAAGTGCCAGTTTGATCTAGATTTTACATACCTTTTTTTGTCTGAATATTTGATTTTCAGTTCATTTACTTCCTTATCATGTGTTCATCATAGACCCTTGGCTCAGTCCAGAATGGAATTGTTTCAGAAGAAGCATCGCCTAAATAAAAATTACAATCTTTGCCTACATCTTTGAAAAATATAGTCCATGAGATATGAACACGGAATCCTTAACAGCTCTTAAAAATCCTATATCTCCTAGGAACTGCTCATCCTCAACCCCTCTCTTATCTCCTCTCCTCTCTCTCTCTCTTCCTCCTCCACTGCAATTCCTTCTCAGCACCTGGGGAGCTATGTGGAAATATGAGGTTAGGTCCTGGCACCCTCTTGACAGCCTCTTTTACCTCATATTTCCACATAGCTCCCCAAGTGCTTCACCTACCCAGCCCCATAGGGAGTTTAGTGCCTCTTTCTTTTGAGTTGGAGTCTCACTCTGTCACCCAGGCTGGAGGGCAGTGGCACGCTCCCCGCCACCGCAGCCTCCACCTGCTGGGCTCCTGTGATCCTTCCGCCACAGCTTTCCAAGTAGCTGGAACTACAGGCACGTGCTACCACATCCAGCTAATTTTTGATTTATTGTAGAGATGAGGTCTCACCAAGTTGCCCGGGTGGGTCTTGAACCAGGGGGCTCAGGTAGTCCTCTCGTGTTGGCCTCCCAAAGTGCTTGGGATTACAGGTTGAGCCACCGAGCCTGGCCACCTCTTTTTTTATTAACTGCTTGTGTGCAATAACCTCCTTTGAGGCTTTGGTCTATCCTAACTCTCCCTTTTCCTCTCCTCTTATTTCATTCCAGCTCACAAAGTTCCAAAAGATCACACTGACCCAGAACTCTCTTCAGAAATTGAGGACAGCTGAGCGGGCAACCCTAGAATATCTATCTCTGGCAAAGAACATAGGAAAGAAACCTAAAACAAAACTGACAGGCTGACACCTTCCTAATCTCTCATATTAATGTTATTTATGTGTTACCATTATATGCTGTATTAGTTTCTCACTGCTGCTGTAACAAATGCCTCAAATGTCGTCATTTAAACAATACACATGTATAATCTTGTAGCATTGTAAGTCAGAAGTCCAACATGGGTTTCACTGGGCTAAAATCACAGTGTCAACATACCGCATTGCTTTCTGGAGGCTCTGGGGAGGATCCATGTCCTTGCTTAGTAACTGGGCAGAATTCATTTCCTTGCAGATGTAGAGGGCCAGTCCCAGCTTCTGGATGCTGTTACATCCCTTGGCTTGTGGCCCCTTTCTTCCATCATTGACACCAGCAACTGGCAGGTCAGGTCCTTCTCATACTTGGAATCCTGTCTTCTTCTTCTTCTTTCATCTCAGCTGTGCTCCATCTGGAAAGGTTTTCTTTTAAAAACTCATGTGATTAGAAAGCGCCCACTCATAAAAGAATACTCTTAGTCACAACTGCAAAGACTCCTTTTTCATGCAGGTTCCTGGGATTCCTGCATGAATATCTCGGTAGGAGTAGGGGAGTTGGGGGGGGGGCATTATCCTGCCCCACTCTTTCCCCCATTCCTGGCTTCTTTCTTTCCCCTCCCTTAGGGAGCAGTCTCTGGTCAAGGCTGGCCTCTGAAGGATATGCATATACCCAGTAATGAGTCAGAAGATGCAGGTGACCAAGCAAAGCTGTGAACAATGTAGGCGGCACCCTTAAATCAATGTAATTGTAAACACCGTATAGCAATTTGAGTAATCACTTTGCTTGATTATAAAACTGCTTGCTGTTCTGTCCTCAGGCATGGATTCTTTCTTCACAGACCAGCTGTCATCAGTGCTTTCCCTGCTGAACCTCCCGGGTGACATATTTGGAGTAGGTAAAGAGCATTATACACAAGCCCTCTCAGCTTTGGGGTGACCACATTACATGCGGTAAATATCATTGCCATTTTTCAGATGGAAAAGCAGAGGATATGAGGGTGTTGCATTGGTCTGGATGTTCCACTATAACACAGGCTCAAGCAAGGATAAGGTTAAAATAAGTCATATACCTCTGGACCTTCTCTGTAATCTCAGCCCATAGGTGATCCCTGTAGAAAGACCATACAATAACATATGAAAGTCATAACTATGTCTTCTGACCTGTCTGCTAAATATTTTTATTAAGCTGCATACCTTTAGAATGTTTTAAATTAAGTAACATAAGAGAAGGTATCAGAAAATGTATGTTCTAGCCGGGCTCAGTGGCTCAGCCTGTAATCCTGTGCTTTGGGAGGCTGAGATGAGTGGATTGCCTGAGCCTGAGGGTTCGAGACCCGCCTGGGCAACTTGGCGAGACCTCATCTCTACAATAAATCAAAAATTAGCCAGGCGTGGTAGTGCGTGCCTGTAGTTCCAGCTACTTGGAAGGCTGAGGTGGAAGGATCGCCAGAGCCCAGCAGGTTGAGGCTGCGGTGACTGGGAGCGGCCATTGCACTCCAGTCCGGGCGACTGAGTGAGACTTCAACTCAAAAAACAAAACAAAACAAACAAACAAAAAATGTATGCTCTTATGGGAAAACATCTTAAAAATAAAGCCCAGTTTATGTTTTTATTCAGGCACCCTTCTGTCAGATTTAGCATTTTTTTTTCTGCAAGTTCTCTTCACAATGCTTTTCCAAGAAAATCGCATTCTCCTACATCCTCTTTAAATGTCCTGAATTGGCTAAGTTGAGATAATTCAAGCATCCTCAGTCAACACCACACCATAACATTACCTTTTGCTTTATCTCTTCTGCTGAAGATGGGACATTTAAAAATATGCAGCTGAATGGAAGACTGGTCTAGAGAGGTGGGATAGGGAACATTCCTGTGGATTTTATTACTTTTCAGAGTAGCTACTGCTGATGCATTATGCTCTCTAGGAAAATTAGAAGCCCAGATTACATCAGGTAATTGCAACACAAAAAAACCAAGCAGGCAGAGGCCGCCAGGAGCAACTATGATTAAATTATCAGTGATAGACTGGTCAAGAGGAAAAACACAAAGCAAATGGGAGAACCAAAGCCACACAAGATATCATCTCACAATCAGAAGACGGGAAGAAGGAACGGGCGTGGGAACGGGAAGCATACCTGAAAACAGGACTAGAGATCTTCCATGTTGGGAGCCAGACTGGTGTTTTAAGATCGTTATCAAAACAGAGGGTGTCTCTTGGCAGTAAATGGCATGAAACACTGCAGTGAGTGTCATGCTGTAAGGTTCATACACAAGAGCGTTGTGTACTGTGCTCTTTGCTTTGCTTTTCATCCCACCTGCCAGAACTTTCTATCTATTCCTTTTCTTCTTCAACAGAGAACAGGAAAATCATGATGGGCAGTTGATAAAAATGTGGGACTAAATTTACATAGTCATTCAGTGGCTGTCATGTACTGTGATGCTCACTGAGTACAATTAGGAGAGTCTCTAATTTGAATAAAAATCTGTTCTTTTAGTTTCATGTCATATACACTATCACTACAAGCTCATCTACATAGACTATTATAATGCACACTTTTATACAACTATAGCCTTCACCTAATCAGTCCTTTAGGAGCTAATCAGCTCAAATACTGTCACAAGTGGTATAATGCGTGCAATTATCCTTAATTCAACTTCTAAACATGGAGGGGAAAGATCAGATTTAACCAAACAGGCTTATCAGGAATTCATGAATTGGTAATCATGATTAATGGGAAATCACAGTGCAAAACTTGTTCTAATTTACCTGTTCATGTAACTTATGTTACAGAGAAATGTGAACTTTTTCATCCAGAGCAAACAAAGAATGCCTAGACTTTCAAATGCATTTTAGCCCCAGGGTAAGAAACATGCATTTCCTATTCCCAGGGTAATCTTTAATGACAGAAATTAGTGTAGCTAAGTAAGGATTATAGTTTTAAAAAGACCCCGACCTTGACTCACTGAAAGAGAAATGATTACTCAGAAATGTCATTACTAATAAGTATTGGAAGAGGGGGATTTACATTGAACCAGATAAACAGAGCTGCTTGTCTCAGAAGTTCTTCTGATTTCTATGGAGTTGGGGTTTATCCGAAAATAGCTGCATTCGAATTTGTGTTACCCTAAGTATTAACCACTTACTTATAAGAGACTCAGAACACTGACCTAGAGTGTATTCATTTATTGAAAAATGTTTTGAGCTGGGCATGGTGGCTCACGCCTGCAATCCCAGCACTTTGGGAGCATGAGGTGGGAGGATTGCTTGAGCCCAGGAGATCAAGACCAGCCTACGCAACATAGAGAGACCCTGTTCCCACCAAAAAATAAGAAGCTGGTTATGGTGGTGCATCTGTAGTCCCAGCTACTGGGGAGGCGGAGGCAGAAGTATTGCCTGAGCCTAGGAGGTCTAGGCTGTGGTAAGCCATGATTGTACTAGTGTACACCAGCCTGGGCAACAAAGTAAGACTGACTCAATTTTTTTAAAAAGGGAGGGGGGAAGAGAAATGTTTCAAATATATAGTTACTGAGCAAATATTATATGGCAGAACATGTATTAAGTATTGGAGAAAAATATCATCCTTGAGACAGTCTAGTGGGGAAAATAATAGAAGGAAACGGAAATCACTGATATAACATGGTGAGACTGAGAAAAATGCTTACTGGGGTATTATTTTGTTGCTGTTTTACTACGACGAGTTAACCAGAGGAAAATAAAATATACCCTAGCCCAATGGCAGGTGGGAGCCTAACTTAATCCCAGGTGGCAGCTTCCCCCAGACGAAAGTAGATGTTGGATTGGAGGTTCTCAAGGAGAGGCAGAGATATGCCCTACTTATATGCAGAACTCAGGAGGGACTGATGGTCTGGTTGATGGGTCACTGTGTGATGCTTATGGAAACTTGGCACCTAAGTGCTGTGGCTAGGGTCTTGTCACCAAGTCTGTAGTCCATGGAGGGGACTCCTAGGAAGCAAGTCTCTGAGACCACCCCCTCACCCCTCAGCAGGACAGCAACATACACAGACAACAGATGACCCGCACTGGGCAGCGCCATGATGCCAATGTTGACCCCATTGTCTGGGAATTTCTGCAGCCCAGAAATGCTATGCAATCCTGTGTGTGTTTAGGAGTGCCACAGACATATCTGAGATTGAAGAGACTGAAGAATCTATGGCTAGAGAGCATATCCATCCTACAAATTACAAACTGGATGCCTCCAGGTATAACAGGCACTACAAAGAAATCTAGGTCTAGTGTGACAAGGTAAACTGGAAACTACCTGTCTGTTACAGAGAACAACTATGACCCATTTCCCACTAATTATGACCATGTGGGAATGCTGGTGAGTGTAGTAAGATCTTTGATTTTTTAAAAATTAATTTTCAAGGGAAGCTGGGATTTTCTGTAAAATCTTTTAATTTTTAAAAACAATTTTTCAGCTGGGCTTGGTGGCTCAGCCTGTAATCCCATGATTTGGGAGGCTGAGGTGAGTGAATTGCCTGAGCCTGCGGGTTCGAGACCCACCTGGGCAACTTGGTGAGACCTCATCTCTACAATAAATCAAAAAATTAGCTGGGCGTGGTAGCACACACCTGTAGTTCCAGCTACTTGGAAGACTGAGGTGGAAGGATCGCCGGAGCCCAGCAGGTCGAGGCTGCGATGGCCGGGAGTGGCCACTGTACTCCAGTCTGGGCAACAGAGTGAGACTCCAACTCAAAAAAAGCAAAAAGGAAAAAGAAAGATTGCAAAGAAGTCATAGAAGTAAAAGAAGAATCAGATAATTATAGCAAGAAGGCAGGAGAAGAGGCTTTTTGAAGAAAGAGAGCAAAGCAAAAACTAAAAAAATCTTTAAGATTACACAACATGTAGGATATTAGGAATTTGGGCAAAATAATTTTCATAGCCTGGGGGTCCAAAAATAAGGCATATCCTTATCCTTGACAGAAAAAATGAAAAGAGCAGATGTAGACAACTCTTTTAGAAATTTTGGTTGTAGGCCGGGCTCGGTAGCTCAGCCTGTAATCCCAGCACTTTGGGAGGCCTAGGCGAGTGGATTGTCTGAGATCACGGGCTGAAGACCAGCCTGGGCAACTTGGCAAAACCTTATCTTTACAATAAATCAAAAGTTAGCAGGGCATGGTTTGCGCACCTGTAGTTCTGGCTACTTGGAAGGCTGAGGCAGAAGGATCGCCAGTGCTCAGCAGGTGGAGCCTGCGGTAGCCGGAATCATGCCACTGCACTTCAGCCTTGGCCACGGAGTGAGACTCCAACTCAAAAAAAAGAAAGTTTGGTTGTAAGGTCCCAAATAGCCAAAACAATCCTGAGTAAAAAAAGCAAAGCTGGAGGCAACACATTCCCTGATTTCAAAATATATTATAAGGTGGTTTTAGCCGGGCTTGGTGGCTCAGCCTGTAATCCCGCGCCTTGGGAGGCTGAAGTGAGTGGATTGCCTGAGCCCGCGGGTTCGAGACCCACCTGGGCAACTTGGTGAGACCTCATCTCTACAATAAATAAAAAATTAGCTGGACGTGGTAGCGCGCCTGTAATTCCGGCTACTCGGAAGGCTGAGGTGGAAGGATAACCAGAGCCCAGCAGGTCAAGGCTGCGGTGGCCGGGAGCGGCCACTGCACTCCAGTCTGGGCGACAGAGTGAGACTCCAACTCAAAAAAAAAAAAAAAAGGTGGTTGTATTCAAAACAGCATGGAACTGGCACAAAACAAATGGATTATGATAGAGAGCCCAGAAAAACCCCCACACAATTACAGTCAATTGATTTTTTACAAAGGTGCCAAGAACACACAACGGGGGTAGGAAAATCTCTTCAACAAATATTGGGAAAACTAGATTCCACATGCAGAAGAATGAAATTAGATAATTATCTTATACCACATTCAAAAATCAACTCAACATGGATTAAAGACTTAAATATAAAAGTTGAAACTTTTAAACTATTAGAAGAAAATATAGGGGGAAAACTACATAACATTGATCTGGGCAATAATTTATTTTATTTTATTTTTTGGAAAGAACATCAAAAACACAAGCAACAAAAGCCAAAATAGGCAAATGGAATTCTATCAAACTAAAAATCTGCACAGCAAAGGAAGTAGTTAACAGAGTGAAGAGACAACCCACAGAATGAGAAAAAATATTTGCAAACCATATAATCTAGCAAGAAATTCATATCTTACATATATAAGGAATTCACACAACTCAATGGTAAGAAAACAAATACCCCAATTAAAAAATGAGCCAAGACCTGAACAGACATTTCTCAAAAGGCATATGGATGGCCAACAGGTATATTAAAAAATGCTCAGCATCACTAATTATTAGCAAACTGCAAATTAAAACCACAATGAGATATCCCCTCACAGCTTTTAGAATGGCTTTTATAAAGGGGAATGATAAGAGTTGGAGAGGATGCTGAGAAAAGGGAACTCATCTATTGTTGATGAGAATGTAAATTGATACAGTCACTATGAAAACAGTATCGGGTTCCTCAAAAAGCTAAAAATAGAACTACTATATAATCCAGTAATCCCACTTCTGGATTTATATGCAAAGGAGCTGAAATCAATTATTTCAAAGGAATATCTGCACTCCTGTGTTCATTGCAGTATTGTTCACAATAGCCAAGATATAGAATCAATCTAATGTGTCCATCAATGGATACATCAATAATGAAAATATAGAATATATATATATACACTCACACACACACGTACATAAACAATGGAATATGATTCAGCCTTTAAAAGGGGGGATATCCTGTCATTTGCAGCAATATGGATGATTATGTTAAGTGAAATAAGCCAAGCACAGAAAGACAAATGTTGCATGATCAATGTCACTTATTTGTAGAATCTAATAAAGTTGAATTCATAGAAGTTAAGTGTAGAAGGTTACCAGAGCCTGGGGGTAGGTGTGGGAGAGAGGGAGGGAATGGGGAGTTATTGATCCAAGGGTACAATGTTTCAGTAGACAAGAGGAGTAGCATTTGAGATCTGATGCACAGCAGAGTGACTATAATCAGTAATTATCTATTTTATATTTCAAAATAACTAAGTAAATTTCAAATATCTCACTATAAGAAATAATAGGTAAGGGAGGTGATGGATGTGTTAATTAGTTTGATTTAATCATGTCACAATGTATACATATATTAAAACATCACACTGTATCCCACAAATGCATATAATTATGATTTGTCAGTCAAAAATAATAATTAAATTAAAATAGGGAAGAAAGAAATTAAGAAAAATTTTGTTGTGACTAGGAAGGGTTGCTTGGGCTTTAGCTGAAAGGAAGCATGGCATTAAAGAAAGGGGTGTGTGTGTGTGTGGTGTGAGTGTGTGTGTGTGTGGAGTATCTCTAAGAGATTCTTCAGCTTCTCTAGACATGGATGGCAAAAGAAGTCAGTTGAGGACTTATTGAAAATAAAAGAAAGAGGGAGGATACTAGATGGAATGGGTCCCAGGAAGTGGGTGAGAAAAGGACCCTTCTCAGCATACTGGAGGGAGAATGGGCGTTTCTCCCAGTGTAAGAGATGCAGGTAGGTTTGTGGATTTGGAGGCAGCTTAGATGGAATTTCATTCTCACATCTCTTTTCTTGTGACATGGGAAATTCCCTACTGAGATGGAGGGAAGAGGACAAGGCACTAGAGACTGGAAGGGACTGGGCAAAGTTGAAAATACTAGTTCTCATGGAGAATAAGGCAGAGAAACAGAATTTCTGGTGATGCTGAGAGTCCTGTTGAAATGAGTGCTCATCAATGTGTGGTGACATAGATCTGCCACACTGTGATGCTTTTTTTCTTTCTTTTTTTTTGAGTCAGAGTCTCACTCTGTCACCCAGGCTGGAGTGCAGTGGCATGCTCATGACCACCGCAGCCTCAATCTGCTGGGCTCAGGTGATCCCTCTGCCTCAGCCTTCCAAGTAGCTGGAACTACAGGCACATGCCACCACGCCCAGTTAATTTTTTTATTTACTGTAGGGATGAGGTCTTCCCAAGTAGTCTAGGCTGGTCTTGAACCTGTGGGCTCAGGCGATCCTCTCACCTCGGCCTCCCAAAGTGCTGGGATTATAGGCATGAGCCACTGCGCCCAGCTGTGATGTTTTCTTTAGCAGATCTCAGTAATCCAGATGATAAACTTTGGGATCAGGGCTGAGGTTTTGCCAGGAGAACACAGCAGAGGAAGACTGGGGCTAGGGGTATTGGAGTTCTAGAGAAAAGAACAGTTGAAATAGTGGACTCCAGAATCTAAGTGGTTCCCTTTAATAACAATATTAGAATAGATTTTAAGCTATTATTCACATTTATACAACACTTCACGTGGGCCAGGCAATATTGCATGCACTTCATATAAATAACTCACAACAAACATGAGACCAGTACTAGTATTGTCCTCATTTTATAGGTAAAGAAACTAAAGCATGGAAAAGTTAATTAACTTGCCCAAGGTCACTGCTAAAACCACAAGAGTTAAGATTTGAACCCACACAGCTGGCTCTAGGGCCAATGTTTGTAACCATGTATGATCTGCCCCCACCCTTTGTCTCTCGGCATCTCTTTCTTCAACATCCAGGGACAGTCTTCTCAGTCAACTCAGTGGGAGAAACAAATGAGCCAGACGTGCTATATTAGGATATGCACACATGCAGATGTAGCCTAGAAATAGGAAGCAAAGTTGGGAAGTTTCCAACTCCATTGTTCTTTACTCTAAAATACCTAGGTCAGACACAAGACCTTGTGTTCTATTCCAGAAGTATAGGAAAGCACCCTGCTTTAAAAACTAGCATATATGACACAACAGCGACCACCCTTGCCACCATCGCCACCACCACCCACACACGAGTAGTGCTGGTAGGTATAGATCTGTCAACCTGTTGAGGCTGCAAGACAGTCGGGGAGGATCACTGCCTGCCATGTCCTCTCTTTATTTCCCAACACCCTAAATCCCTAGCGGAGGTGTAGCCTCTATATCCAGTTAATGTGCACATCCTCTATGAGAGCTCTTAGCTGCCCGATCAGTCATTTGCAGTTCTTTTCTGAACTCAATGTGGGTTTTTTTTCTGAACTCGGCTTTTAACATGTAGACAGAGTTACAGATATGGAGGGGAAAGAAAAGAGGAGTGTTGAATGGACAAAACACTTTGCCTGCCTGAAATTTTCTCTGCCAGTTGATGATGACTCTGAGTTGAACTATATTTACAGAACAATTGGATTGAACTATGCAGACCAACTCTAGGACCAAGTCTATGCTACATCTGAACTGTGATTCACTCCTCAATTAGATGGGTTTTCAGAACAGATGTATCTTCAGCATCTTTAAGATAATGAAATCTTGCTTGTTTATTTTTTTAATCACAGATATTGTACATAATGTAGCATTTTTCATACATTGTAGTTTCTTTGCAATCCTTTAAAAAACCTCCAGCTGTACAGAAATATCTCATTAGTGGTGCAAACAAAGGAAGTTTTTTCTGCTTTGTTTGATCTAACAATGGAAGGACTCATGACACTCTGGTGCCTCATGGGCTTATCATGGATTGTGTACACTGAGCATTTTCTTACCGTTCTTTAAACATTTCCCTCTTCCTAGCACTTGTCCAGGTGCTCCAATTCCTTTCCAAAGTCACAAAATACAATATGAGTCAAACATCTGGCTCATAAAAGTCCTTTTGAAGGCAGAGCAGAAAGCCTCTCCGGTCAGAGAAAGATAATAGAAGAAAGCTATGCAGAGTGATTCTTGCCAGATATTGCTCGGGGCTCGTCTTGTTCATTGCAAACTTGGAAAGTTATTGTCCTTCCTGGATACTTAGCTGCCTGGTATTGTAACTGGGAAGTATTCACAAACCAAGCATTCACCCAGAGAAAAGGAGGGGGGGTGAACACCCTTGTGCCCTAAACATGCGGTCCAGAAGGTGCAACAAGGATTTCATGCAAATTGCACAGCTGGGTTTTGGTGAAGTTATTTTTAATACAGTAACAATCTAGAAGATGAAAGTGCTTAATGGCAAAAATATAAAGCTCAGGAAGCAAGAAAAAAAGGTTGAGGCCACCCACATGGGGAAGAATGATGAAAAAAATCTGTATTTGATAAAACCTATAATACTTGTTGAACTTGAGGCTAAAATATAATAAGTTTCTGCGATTCACTCCACATTTCATGTAGAGGCAATGGGCTTTGCTCAGCTGTCCCTGCATCTGCCAGCATGCAAGCCCTCTGAGAGCATGACTCTTGTCTATTTCAATCAACACTGGGTCTCTTTTGCCTGGTACAAGGAAGGCTCTGCACTTTTTTTCTGAACTCAGCTTTTAACACGTAGAGAGAGTTACAGATATCATGGAGGGGAAAGAAAAGAGGAGTGTAGAATGAACAAAACACTTTGCTTGCCTGAAATTTCCTCTGCTAGCTAAGTAATTGGACCCTAAGTAATTTGTTGAATGCTTTAAAGACCTAATTACTTCGTTTAAATTGCCTGTGAAATATTTGCCAAAACTACATCTATGAAATATGCTTTTACCAAAATTTTACCCCTAAACAGATAACTTATTGAATGTATTTTCCCCCTTGGCTTTGTCTATGTTTTAATGGATCTACCCAATTTACCTCTTCTATTCCAACAAGAAAGAAACAAAAAATCCTTTCATTTAGGCAAGACCCTCCAGAAGGTGTTGCCTCCAGAATTATTAAGAAAATCTCTACTTTTTTCTCTATTTGAGAAAAACTCAATTCTACTCTATTGAGTTCAAATTCTGAATACCGAATTTAGCCAGAAAAGAAAAACTATTGCGTCAATAATTAAAAGGGGGAAAAAACCAGGTAACTATGGCCCAATAAAGTTCCAAGATGTGTTACAAACACATATTGAACAAGCACAGAGCCTGAGAGAAATCCAATAGCAACCACCTTCATAACAAGCTAGGCTCAGAGGAGGACCATTATCAAGTGACCAATGTTTACCTCTCTGTTGTTTAGTGCAATCAAGCACAAAGGTACCTCTGAAATACCATGATGCTTTCTCAATAGCTCTTTCATAGCCTTTGACTCTGCCCTCAGGAGCTGTCAGAGAGACTAACATTAAAGGATGTCCCTTACTCAGCTTTAGCAACTTCACAAGGACACCACAAAACACAGAGTTCTGGTTTCCTTCTTTTCCTCTCTCCCTTTCTTCCCAGCTTCTCTTCCTCCCTGCTTCCCTCCTTTCTCTCTGTTTATTTTGATGGTTCAAGGATTAAAGCTATGCAAGAGAGGACAAAATAGTAACTTTTAAAAAGAAGATAATTAAAGAAGAGTTTGATAGAAGGGCTGTTAGCAATCATAGCAAAAACGCACGGAATAATGAGTGCAGTACCCAGTATCCAGGCTAGAATTCAGGGTCTCATCACCTCTCTATCTGAAGGGGCAAGGGAGAGGGGAAAGTGAGGCAGGTTGGGCTGTGTGGGGAGGGCCTCTTGACAGGAACTGAGACCTCCATTAACTTTCAGAGATTCCACAAGACAGGAACCAGTGGAATAAATGCCACCCTCTTCTGATTTCCTTCCAGTACTTCCTATTAACCTAACCCAACCAGAAGTCAGAGGGCAAAGGAACCTGTTAGCACGTTCAGTGTAGGTCTGATTCTCAATGCACAGATTATGGCAGAAGAGGATAGAGGGGTCTGCAGGGGCAAACAGAAGATACCCAGTGTAGCGTTACATCCTCAGTCCCCAGATTTGATCTCTAGCTTGATGACATAATCAAGATGTCTTTCAGTCAATTATTTCCCTTCCTCAATTGGATCTCAAGGATTCTTTATTCTCCTGTCTCCGGACTATGTGGCCTATTTTATTTTAATTTCATAGACCTTGATTATTGCTTTCCAAACTCATAACTGATTCAAAAGTCACAAACCAAAGTGAAGATTTAGAAAACCAGTCTGGTATTTACTATCAGACAGACAATGGAGGTATTCAAATATTCACTGTTAGGAATTTACATATCCAGGGTTTATTTTCACACACACATACACATTTTTCTTGGAGCCTACACTAAAAGAGTAAAGACTAAAATTCCTCAGTCAGAAGCCAGAATAAATGCTAGTTTGGTTAAAGTTAACCACATAATCAATTCTGTGCTAAAATTCATCCAGAGTGGCTTGTACTCTATGAAACCAGGGCTGGAAGCTGGAATGATGCATGGAATTCCAATGTGAAAGCCATAAAGAAAATTTGATTTGCAAAGTTTTTACATTGACCACCTCTCTTTCCTGTTCCAATACTATCACATGGGCAGAAATTCTGCCCCCATCCATGAACTCTCACCTCAAATGACCATAATAAAATTCCTCCCGGTCCGAATTTCCTGTGACTACCATCAGCCTGTGGTATTCAGTCATTGAATGATAAGGATTCGTGTTAAAATACAAAATTATTTCAAATCTCACATGGGTTACTTTTCAAACATGCATCTGCTTATATGAGTGGATTTTCAATAGAAACACCATGTCCCATCTTGAGGCTAGCTATTTAGGATATCATATTTTCCAGGTGGAAAAGTAATCATAGGCAATCAAACCACCTAGCCAAACACCTTTCTAGCACCCCACATCTGAGGCAGCCGCCGCCATGATGGAAGGCAGGAGCCAGGAGACACCTCAAGACAAGTGGACATACTGCGTGAAGACACCTGAAGAGATACTTGACATTATCTTGTAATTTGCTCCACATATCTGGACTGAAACCAGAGTTTCTTGAAAGTAATTTAAGAACTGTCTAGTCCTCAATAATACCAGAAAAAGTGAATTGCTAGTTCTTTAATGCAGACATGTATTAGCTACTGCAGGCTCTAGCTATACTACTCTCAGAATTAAAGCTATTTTAAGCACATCCAAATTTGGTCAGGAATACTTTTATGATGATAATTCCAACCATCGCCCACAGTTATACATTGTTCTCTTGAATTGTATATGTTGTGTTGCATATCCCTTGGTATCTACTCTTGTTCTATAAGCCGCACAGCAAACTATGGTCAAAAGCAATAAATTTCTGACCTGTCAATATGCTGGCTTGATTCTCAAGCTATTTTTGTTTATTGTCTATTCTTCTGATCTCTTTATTAGGCAATCAGATAAGAAGCATTTTTTTTTTAAGTTCTACCAGTTGCAACATGATGCATTAAAAAAAGAAAGAAAGACAAGAAAAAGGCCCTTGGGGAGGGGTGCCTGACCCCTTTGGTCTAGACAAGTAGCCAACCTTGGAGACCCCCATGGGGAGACCTGAGGGAGTAAATATCCAACTTCATCCCCCCCCTCCTTCTACTTTGCTTGAATTCCATCTTATCCACTTATCAGTGATGTGGTCTAGGTCAAACTTATTAGCCTCCCTTAACCTTGAAATTTTTTTGGCACATTTGAGATGGTGATAATAAAAACCTATTCCACTGGGATACTCTAAAGATTAAATGAAAATGTAAATCCCTTAGGATGTCACCTATAATACTTATTAAATAAACATTAGCTCCTTCACATCACTCTGTCCTCCCTCTCCACTTCATTGACATTTTACTCTCAAGTCAAGCAGCATTTACAACAGGCTGGGAATCACAGAATTTTATCCTTTAAAAGGATCTTAAAGGTTACATCTCCTCCCTTCCAAGCGGAAAAATCTTTCCATCACCCCATCTTTTCTTCTAATATGGAGAATTCATTTTTTAAAATCACGTTACTCATTCTGCTCCTACATAACTTTAATTGTTAAAAGGGAATTTTCGATATGTACATACGTCTGTCTTCAGGCTACTTCCACCTATTGGCTCTATGCACAACATCTAACTCTGCTGTGGTCTGGAAATCTCTGGGTTCAGAGTGAGATGGGGGACTTAGGCCTTGTTTGGACGCTGGATAACTTTGTGACCTTAAGTAATAAATCAAATTCCCTAATTTGATTAGGGAAGAGCCTCAGTTGGTCTAGAAAATGGGGACAATAGCATCTGCCCAACCTCTGTCCAAAGGCTCTTGGGTGTTTTTACTAATCACTCTCCCCTGCTCTGACCAACTTTCAGCATTTCCTTGTGTGATAGCAGCACCTTCTGCTATTTTTGCAGTTTTAATCTGAAAGTTTTAAAGGACAAGGAAATATAACAAAGGCTCATGGAGAAAAATGCTAAACAGTAGCAATAGCAGTTCAGGGTCTTTCAGACAGTGAGAAGTACAGAAAAAGCTGTGAATATGAGAGTAAAATGTCCAGGATGAAGAGGAGATAGTCCCACTGTTATTCAGGAAATCGCATGCTCTCCAGAGAGCGACACCAATTTAGGGGAGGGAGGTCTTAAGGTCCATATAGGAGTTTAAATGAGACACAGTACAAAAGAGGGAAGTTTTGAAGGTTTAAAGCTAGGGAGAGAGTGTTGAAGGAGAAAAGTCTGGCCCAAGGGATGGGAAAAGTGAAAGACTAGAGTTAGAGAAACCAAATATGCACCGGGCAGTGACACATATAACTAGTAATGGTCTGCACTGGGATGGCATTCATGGAATGAGTCGATACACACACTCAAGAGATCGTCGAGGATACAGTTGACAGGACATGAGGAGAGTTTCCAAGAGTCGGAGGAGGAAATGAGAATGCACGAAAGACAGCTCCAAGATTTCACCTCCACGTGCCCAGAGAATGGTGGGGACTTTGCCCAGTGGTGGGCAAGGTGCGAGAGAAAGAGACTTTTGTGTAGTCTAGACCAGAGAAAGCTATTTCAGAATCATCTGGGCAGGAGTAACAGGTAGCCCCTGAGAAGGCAGAGCCATGACGGGTCCTGTAGTCCTTCACTGGGGCTCATCCAAATCATGGGAGTAGATGGCCCAGGATAGCTCTTAGGCCACCACCAACTTGGTTTAGTTTGGTCCATTTGTCTTCTTTGAGTCAAAGAACTTTTTCTGTATCTCCATCATTGCACTTATACTGCAGCTTATGACTCTATCATAAACAGTTATGTTCACTTTGTCCTCTCTACCTTCCTTTGAGAGGAAGGAGCATGTCTAACTCCAGTGTGTCTAGAGAGGTGCGTATACACAGTAGGTGCTAATTAGCATTTTAAATAAATGAATGAGCTAAGTATGAATGTGATCCAGGAGGCTGGATTGGCCACACACTTGATGAGATTTTGTGCTAAAAATACAAACCAACAAGATGGCATTATAAAATTTGTTCCTGTACTTCAGACACACAGCAATGAGAGAGAACATGGGAAAAGACTCTCTAAAAGACATAGCGCAGAAACAAAACCCTAAATTGTCTTGGATGAACGGAGCAGTTATTGAAGGCAGTAATCCAGGAGTGAAGTTGCAGGCCTGCCAAGGTCCAGGTACACAAGGAGGCAGAGGCAGTAGGAGGCCCACCCCTGCATTGCAACGGGGCTAAAACTGCCCCACACCAGGTGAGGAGGATGAACTAGTGTTCCTTTCATACACTGCTGCATAACAAGCCGCCCCAGAGCTCAGTGTGCGAAGCAACAACAATCTTATCATGCTCTTGGGATCTATGGGTCAGTCATTCAGACAGGGCAAAGAGACAGCTCTTTGGTTTCCACCAGGTCTGGGACATCAGCTTGGACAACGTGAACGACTGGGAGTGACTTGAATGGCAGGTAGATAACCCATTCCAAGACGGCATCTTTACTCACACATTGAACTTGAGCTGAGATTGAAGAACTGTCTCAACTGGGAGTGTAAACCTCATTAGAAAGTAGGGAAATGCAGAAAAAAGTACACAAAATAATCAGCGTTGATAAGAATGTGACAATATGGAATATACCACTGGCAGAAATATAGATTAGTCCATTTTTTGGAGACGAATTTAGTCATATCTATTGGAATTGGAAATTCGCATTCCTTGAAATTCAGCAGTTCTATTTGTAGGTTAAAATCTTAGAAACTTTGTTTCACTTAGAAGGATATTTACTGTATTAGTTAGATAGGCTTTATACACTACAACATCTTAGTGACATTCAAGGAGAAACATTTGTTGAGGTTGTGCATCTGTAGGCTGGTGGGAAGTTAGCAGATCCAAGTGGCTGTCTTGATTTCACCTGGGATGGTTCACACCTATCTGGGGATAAGCTGAGAGGCTGAAGTCAGCTGGACAGCCCAGCTCTGACCCACTTGTTGCATCCTTCTCCTGGGTCTAGGTATGTTCTGCTCATATGGTAGAGACTCCAGAGTTCCAAGCACAATCCCATAGGTACTGCTCCAGCCTCTGGTCACCACATCATACCTGCTAACATTTGATTGGCCCAAGCAAGTCTTGTGACTTGCCAAAGTCAAGGGACAGGGGCAGGAAAATATACTTTAATGGGAGAAATCAGCAAGGTCACATGGTAAAGGATATAGATTTAGAGAGAGGCAAAGTATTGAGGTCATTAGTGCATTCTACCACATTCACTGCAACATTATTTGTAATAAGACAAATGAAGATAACCTGTGTCCATCAAAAAAAAAGGATGAACAGAGTATGGTGTTTCCATCCATCAGAGCACTATATAGCAGGGAAAATGAATAAATTAGGGCTACCTGCATCAACATGTATCCACCTGAAAATAAAAATATTGATTAAAAAAAAGCAAGTTGCAAAATAAAATGCAGAACATAAAAGCACCTATAAAAGGCTTTTAAACCAGACCGTGAGCCAGGCTGGGTGGCTCAGCCTGTAATCCCGTGCTTTGGGAGGCTGAGGTGAGTGGATTGCCTGAGCCCACAGGTTCGAGACCCGCCTGGGCAACTTAGCAAGACATCATCTCTACAATAAATCAAAAATTAGCCGGGCGCGGTAGCACGCGCCTGTAGTTCTAGCTACTTGGAAGGCTGAGGTGGAAGGATGCCTGGAGTCCAGCAGGTCGAGGCTGTGGTGGCCGGGAGCGGGCTCTGCACTCCAGTCTGGGTGACAGAGTGAGACTCCAACTCAGAAAAA
>NW_007256305.1:742513-827735 GCF_000164805.1 Carlito syrichta
AAAAAAAAAAAAAAAAAAAAACCAGACTGTGGTATACGTTGCTTTTGGATATACACACACACATATAGTAAAAGTGTAAGCTGTGCGTGGTGGCTCACACCTGTAATTCCAGCACTTTGGGAAGCAAAGGTGAGAAGATTGCTTAGTCCAGGAGTTTGAGACCTGGTCTCTACAAAAGATAAAAAAAAATTAGCCAAGCGTGGTGGTACATGCCTATAGTCCCAGCTACTCAGGAGGCTGAAACAGGAGTTGGAGGCTGTAGTGAGCCATGGTCACACCACTGCATTTTAGCCTGGACGGCAGAGCAAGACCCCACCCCCCCAAAAAAAAATTTGTGTAAAGCATGAATAAGAAAGATCCATCTACATTGCAGGATAGTTATTACCCCTGGAGAAAGATGGGATCATGGAGGGGCAAAGTGGGCTTCATCAATATCTGTGACATTTTATTTCCTAATATAAAATATATGGACCAAATACAGGAAATTATTAACATGGGTTAAATATAAATGATGATATACTTAGATACTGCCTATATTAGTCTGGAGGTTTGGTGAAGAAAGGGTTACAAAGAGCCACACAGTTCTTGGTCCTAGAGGAGAAAACTATGTCTGCTACAAAAGGCCAGGAGGTCCTGTCCACTCCCTGCCTACCCCACTCCCTGTCAACAGTCTGAAATTGCTCCAGATATGGTGCAGAGAAAATTAGACAAAAAGAGATTACCAAGAATGAGCCAAGTCCATTTGATCTCATTCTGATCACCTGTGGGCTTTGGTTTAAAATCCCAGGCGCACCAACTATTGCTTGTTTTTGTGACATGTTTGGCTGTATTCATGAGTCAGCAAATCAAGTTACCCGGACACAGAATCAAGGTGCCTTTGTGAAGAGGATTGAGCTTGGAGGCAGTCATTTCACTCACCTTTGTTTTTTTTCCTTTTTAAATTAAACTTTTATCAGAAAATCTCAGAGTCTCTTTCCCTCCTAAGGGAAATGAAAAGGACTATTATAGAAAGAAAATAACACCCAAATTTTGTTAGCAAACATTAGGAAATTTTAAAATCATGGCGAGGAAAAGCTACCAGATGGTCTAGAAAGAAATAATAGCGTGCGTGTGGGGGTTGGGAGGCAGGATGATGACGGAACCCTTCCCTTTAAACACATGAGTAAAGCGAAAACCAAAAAAAGAACATTGATTTTTAAGTAATGGGAGGTTTGATCCTTGGAAAAAAAAAAAAGAGTTAAATTTACTGTCGTTTTATTTTTACTGTGGTATTTCACTCTAAAAATGTTTTGAAATTGAAATGTACAAGCACACGAAGAAACATATAAAATTGCAAAAGTCTAACGCGGGTTTTCTAGCTGGTCTTTGCTGTGGATCCATGGGTGGCCATATTAATATGTATTAATGGTAAACAGATGACAAGTCTTTGAGAGAGTGCTTAATCGAAGTCAATGGGATTGTGGGATGCAAGGCCACGGAGGGGCTAGCCTGCATATTTTCCAGAGGCACTCAGCCAAAAATGAACATCCTTGCCAATTTGCAATGCTGCATTCCACATTCATCTGAGTGGTTTTTCTGTGGAGTAAGTTTAGAGTTATTATCTGTGATTCTGGAGTTGCTTACAGTGGTCATTACCAAAGGAAAATGCTCCCTTCCCTCCTTTCAGTCTCCTTGATAGTTACTTTTTCAATCGTCCTGCTCCCAAAGAACCTCCTGAATTTTCCCACTTCTTTGCATCTCCAGGGCCACTCCCCGCCCCCTCCCCCAAGCCACCCTCCTCCCTCACATGGCAATGTGCAGGCAATGGCTCCCTTCTGGTCTCCTGGGGGCACTCTGGCTTCCATTCTCTATCTACTCTCCATACTGCAGCAGGAGTCACCGTCCTGAAATATAAATCTGGATGTACAATTCCCCTTGGGAAAACCCTTCCTTCAATTGCTTCCCATTGCCCTTAAAATCCTCACTACAGCCACAAATTTCCATCTCCTTCCTTGGGCCGCCACTCCCCACCTCCAGAGAGCCCTACCCCTGCGTGGTTTGTATTTTGATCCCAAGTTATAATGAGCTTATATAAGAAAGTCAAAAGATTCTGTGAAATTTGTTATGCCCCCATCTGAGGAAATGTCACCCCCACACTTCTACCTCCCCAGAGGCTACTGCTCACAACCACGTCAGCTGATTCTTTGGGATTTGGCCCACACATCTCTGAATGCCAGGCGTTTCAGGCTACTTTAAGCATATTCGACGGCCTTGCTATGCAAGATGAAGATTCATCCTCTTACGTTGTTCTGCGTCTCCCCCAACCCCCTTCCCTGTTCCCCAGTCTATTTGCCTGATCACTGAGGTTAGAGCAATGCCCTGTGTTTGTTTACATTGTTTGGCTAAGTAAACATTTTCACAGCTGAGTCATATAGTATCAAAGGTTACTCTTCCTTCCTGAATTACTTTTATCTTCCCAGGAGCTAATAATTGTCATTTCCCCCCACCCTCACTCCCACTGGCCTTGACTTTCTTATCACTAAGTCAAACCTCAATGAGTATATACACACCTTCTCCATATTTCCCAACAATTAAGTAGATGTCTTTTTTTTTTTTGAGTTGGAGTCTCACTCTGTCACCCAGACTGGAGTGACTTTGTCACCCAGCCTTGACCTGCTGGGCTCCAGCGATCCTTCCGCCTCAGCCTTCCAAGTAGCTGGAACTACAGGCGCGCGCTACCACGCCCGGCTAATTTTTTGATTTATTGTAGAGATGAGGTCTCTCCAAGTTGCCCAGGCAGGTCTTGAACTCACAGGCTCAGGCAATCCACTCACCTCAGTCTCCCAAAGTGCGGGATTACAGACTGAGCCACCGAGCCCAGCTGGATGTCATTTTTTATCTTCTTAAAGAAATCTCTCTTGCCCAGACTTCTCCATCTGATGAGCAGCTGTCACCCTTTCAGAAGAAAGACAAATGATACATGTGTCCCATTGTCCGTCTTCACCCAAACTTCCTGAATTTCTGTTAGATCCTTTCTAACATGACTCCGGAAATTGATACATGGTGGTTTTGGTCTTCCTCACATCTCTTCCTGGTCTCTATCTAATTTCTTCTCATTTTTAGATCTGAGCTTAAAGATCCCTTCTTCAGAGGCACTTCCTGACTTTCCAGTCATCCTTGTTATACCCTTCCATAATTGTCCTGTCCTTTTCCTTGGTAGCACTTCTCGCACGTGTTAGTGTCATGCAACAATAAACTGAAATATTCATTTTGACTTTTTTTTTCCCACTCCACTACTTGTACATGACCTTTTCCCTAATCAAGCATATCCATGTACTCAGGGACAACCAAGATTTTGACAGAGGGAGTGGCAAGAATGCTCAGTCTTTTGACTTCTGACAGAGGTTTGTGAGAATTAAAAGAGCAGATTGGGGAAATGAGGATGGAAAGCAGGGATGATGCTGTCACCCAAGAGGAGGCCCTGGGGACCAGGCAGAGAAGTAACATGGAATCAGCATCAGGAGACTGTAAGTGTCACCCTTGACCAGTACGAGGGAGCTGCAACACCATGGAGATGGGTGATGCGACAGATATTCAGCCATCTGATGCTAACATTCACTAGTGTATAAGCCAACATATAAATCCAAAGTTCAAAACATATTCCCTTTTATTGTCTAAGTTATCTAAACCCGATAGAGTATAAGACTTCTTACCATGAAGAACAAGGTGTAGCAAAAGTTCTCCATAAATTCATTCTAACAATTTCCAAAGCATTGTTGGGTTAGAAAAATTGATGACTGTGATCTGAGCGCTGCAACTCACACCTATAATATCAGTACTCTGGAAGGCTGAGGCAGGAGGTTCACTTGAGACCAGAAGTTTGAGACAAGCCTGGGCAACATAGCGAGACCCTGTCTCTACCCCCAAAATAAATAAATAATAAATAAAAAGAAATCAAAGGGAGTGATCTCGTGTTTGACGCAGCTGTCAGTACTGGAGGAAAATTTTCCAGGTGCCCCGTGCCATGTCCCAGGAGCCCCATCTGGTCTCAACTGCAGCTGAACTGGTCAGTCCCCAGGCACAGTCAGCATCCCACACAAGTGCCTTCAAGTCTTTTCCCTTGTCTACCTCAGGGCTTTCTCGGAAGCCACTGGAGCTCACCCAGCCCTTGTGCAGGCACAATCAAATCATGGTAAGCAACCTCAAGTCGTGGTAAACACGTGTCAGTGGGAAACAGTGCCCAGACTCCCATCCTTTGGGAAGATGATTTCAGGGTGCATTCTTCATAGCTCCCCACAGGGTCCCCAGCTGCCTACAATGACATCCATTCATTAGCTTCTCTCTCTTCCCTATCACTCCTCCCACTCCCTCGCTCCTGCCTGCTGGGGTCACCTCCAAACAGTCTAGCTGTATCCACTCCTCATCTCGGGCTCTGCTGCCGAGAAGAACAGAAACTAAATTATGCTCTACATTACATTCCCCACCAAGTCATGATTTGATTTTGGGAATTGCAGCAGATCCTTTCAATGAATTCCCCCTTGCAGTGATGTTCATCAGGTGACTGGGGACCCTGTGAGGTGCCTGGTGATGGCTCAGGCAGCTGCCCCCTCTCAGCTTGACCGTGTCCACTGCTGTCCTGGTGTCTGCACCTTTCTTGCCAGTCTCTCTCCTCCTACCCGGATAGACAAGTCAGAGGGGAAAGGAGAGACGAGTTGAAAGAAAGATAGAGAAGAAGAGACCTGGAGCCCAGTTAGAAGATGGAGCACTGGTCAGGCACAGTAGCTCACGTCTGTAATCCCAGCACTTTTGGAGGCTGAGGCTGGAGGATCGCTTGAGGCCAGGAGTTTGAAACCAGCCTAGGCAACATAGCAAGACCCTATCTCTTAAAACATTTTTTTTTCTTAAAAAGAAGATAGAACACATATAGAGGAGAGAACAACAAGAATAGAAAACGCAAGTGGCAGTTACTGACAGTCAGGCAAAGGCTGTGGCCTCACATAGCCCAGGACCAGGGAGCTTATGGTGAACTCCCTGTGCTGTCCGGGTGAATGCAAGGGTGGGCAAGTATAGGGAACATTCAGGAATGGGCCCGGTGCAGGGAAGAGGAGGTGACAGAGAGAGAACCCACCCTGTTACTTGTGGGGACAATGGTCTCCTGGCTACTAAATAGGGTCCTAGGCAGGCCTGTACGGGAATGGTTGTCCCCACCAAAGAGTAAGGGGTCAAATAAAACAAGTTTACTAAGCTCACTGGAAGGATGTCCCACTTTCTATCCTGTGCAACAGTCCCCAGGAGCCTCCTCCTTGACTTCTGCTGAAGCCTGGACTCTGCTTCTCCGCATGGGCCAAGTCAGGCACAACTTTGGGAATATGCAGAATACGCCTTCCTCGACTCAGCTGGCTAGTGCTCCCACTCACCCCACCTAGATTTTAGACACTGGAGGCAACTTTCCAACACTGAAACAAACAGCCTGAAGCCCTCAGCGGGTTCTGCAAATCTGCCGTCCAAGTGCCAGCATTAGAAAGTTGCAATATCACAGTGCAATTGTTTTTCTGTAATAAAACCACATGTGCCACATTGTATATTATTCATATAGTTTTACTGCATATTGCAGTTACTCTTATATTATTTCTCAACTGGCATAAAAATATTTCCATATTTTAATAACTAGGGGAGCCATATGAAGGCACCTGTGAAGTATGAGTATTTTCTCTCCAGAGGATGTTCACCATCCACGGTACCCGCACAGGCCTGTGGGTAATCCAGCAGGTCGCCTGTCTATCCACCCCTAAGACTTTGTCAGGCCCCACTCAAACTTCAGCTCACCCCTCCCTTCCTCTTCCAATATCTCCCCAGAAATAGAGATCAGGATTTTGTTTCAATGTTCTAGGTCTGTGGGACAAATCATCCCAAACTCTCAGCTTAAAACAAACATTTATTATTATTTCTAATAGTTCTGTGGGTTGACTCATCTCGACTGGGTGGTCCTCACTTGAGGTTCTTCAAGGGATTGCAGTAGAATGTCAGTCAGAGCTGGCATCACCTAAAGGCTTGACTAGGTGGGACATGGATAGCATCTTCACCCACGTGTCTATTCACTGGCCTGGGATAGCTGGAGCAGCCAGAGCATGTCTAGGCATCTCTCTCTCTCACCATGTGGCCTCTCCACATAGCTAGCTTGAGCTTTCTTACAACATGGTGGACTCAGACAGTAGGCTGGTTTATCTCAGAGGGAGACTTCCAGGAGACCAGGTACAAGGCTGTATCTGACATGGTGTAACCTTGGCCATAGACTCTTGGTTATAAGCAAGTCGCAGATTAGTCAGATTCAAGGTGAGGAGATGACTACAAAAACCTGAATGCTGGCAAGCACAATTTGTTGGGGGTCACCATCTGGAGACTTCCTGCCACCGGCCTTGATGTATAGAGGAGGGTGGTGGTGGGGAGAAAGGGTTCTTCGGTAGGACCAGACAATAGTAAAACCTACCCACTGTATTTAAATATATGTATTTATATAATCATTCATTGGATTAACTCTGCTGAGGCCAGAGATAGACAAGCTTTCTGTAAAAGACCAGATAGTACATGTAATAGGGTTTGCAATCCATGTGGTCTCTGTGACACTCAACTCTGCCCTTGTAGGGTGAAAGTAACCAGAAACAACATGTAAATGAGCGGCTGTGGCTGTGCAAAATAACGCTTTTTAAAATGAATACTAAAACTTGAATTTCTTATAATTTTCATGTGCCACAAAGCATCGTTCTTTTTTTGATTATTTTCTCAGTCATTTACAAATGTAGAAACCATCCTTGGCTCACGGGCAAAGCAAAAGTAGGCGACAGGCCAGGCTTGGCCCATGGGCTGTCGTTTTCCAGTCCCTAGTCTAGACTAAGTTCCGTAGAGGCAGTGGCTGTGTCTGCCTTACCCGCTCTTATGAAACTTGTATTTATTACATCCCAGCAGTGCTCAATAAATATTTATTGAATGAATGAATAGTTGATTTATAAACAAATTATAAGGCCCCGAAGTAAGAATTTCTCTGAAAAACCTTTTAGTGTTCACCTTGACATCCAAACTCTCGCCACTTAAAACCTAGGCCCAAAATTACATTTGCAGCTGTATTGACATTTTTCTGGAAATATAGCAGTATCAGTACACCTAAGTCTCACTTTCCCATGCTAAATGTGCCCAGAGTACATTGAATAATCTGAAACTTCAATACTAAAGAATGATGGGGCTTTACTGCTTTCTTGGTTCTCCAAGAGACACAAGCGCCAGCCATGGATCAGTATATCATAACTTCCAGCCCACACTTTGCTGTGAACGTGCTCGCAATAGGACACCATTGAATTCTGGAATTGCCAAAAGTCCTGAAGACTCTCAGTCAAATACCCTGTTCAGCCATCCTACTGGACATTCTTGCTTGGGTATGCCCACACCACAGGACCTGGCACCACACCAATGGTCTTCTCTTTCACACTCTCACCTGCTCCTTCTCTGACTTTCTTGCTACTAAGAATAACCCCAGCAGTCCCCAATCCCTGAGGTTCAAAACTGGAGTCTCGGTATCCTCTCCTTCTCCCTCATAGTCCCATCTTCTCATGGTTGCATACCCAATTCAGATCCTCTTCTTTCCTTTGTAGACTTTAGACCAGTGGTCCCCAACCTTTTTGGCATCAGGGACTAGTTTCGTGGAAGACAATTTTTTCACAGACTAGGGTGGGGAGGGGTGTGCAGTGACACCTCACTGTTAATATTAATCTGTGTTTGCAGCAGCTCCCCAGCAGCAGCATCACTGCCTCAGATCCACTTCAGATCACCAGGCATTAGATTCTCACAAGGAGCATGCCACCTAGATCCCTCTCATGCACAGTTCACAGTAGGGTTCAAGAATCTAATGTCCCGTTGATCTGACAGGAGGCAGAGCTCAGGTGGTAATGTGAGCAATTGGGAGGGGCTGTAAATACAGATGAATTTTCGCTTCCCTGCCTCTCACCTCCTGCTGTGTGTCCTATCAACCACCGACCGGTACTGTTCTGTGATTTGGGAGTTGGGGATTCCTGCCCTAGACTGGTAGAATCTCTCAGTTGTTCCTCTTCCCAGCTCCCTGGAGCTCCTCCCACCCTCGGCACAGCCTATAGAGCTTGAACCAGCAGCAGCTTCCAAATGGCGTTTACTAGTAACTGCCATGCTTTAACAGCAATCCTAAAGTCTATCTCTGATCATGTCACCTGTCTGCCCCAAAACCTCTGATGGCTACCCACAGCCAGCCACATTAGACAATCTTGACCTCCTTCCTTCCACGCAAGGGTTTCTAAATTCAGCTTTCCCCCATCTGCCTCAATGTGAGGCATGCCCACTGGACAAGGTCATGGCCAATAGGAAGCAAGCAGAAATGCTGTGTGCATCTCATGAGAGGTACCTTCAGTGGCAGTTGGTATCCCCTTTTACATATCCACGTGGCTCAGCTGAATGTGAGTATGATGCTGGACTCTGCACTGCCCTCCAGGACAATAAGATAGAAGCAGGGTACTGGGGATGGTAGCACTGGATGGGAGGAAGAGCCTGGGTTCTTGATGCTCACAGAGCCATCCTACCAATCCTGAACGCCCAAACTCTGGACTCCTCTGTGTGAAAGATCAACCTCTATCTTGCTTACGCCCTGGTACATTGTTGTCTTTCCTTTTGTTTTGCTTTATCGCTTGTAGCCATACCTCATCTTAATTGATCCCGGACTACTCCTCATTTTCTGAGAACACGGCCTTCTTGCCTTCTTGCCTTCTGGCCTTTCAGTCTCAGTGTTCCCCTTCCGCTCTCTCCGCCCCCTTCCTGTCCCCATTCCCTTCTGCTATGTCCAGCTCCACCTCTGCAATCAACCCATTGTCAAGGCCCATCTCCAATATCTTCCACACAAGACCTTTCCTCATCCTCCCATCCCTGGGTCTCCCGTGTCTTAGACTCCTTGAGCACTATTAACTCCCTGATGCAATGTCCTTTCTCACAGTGGCTGTCCCTAAACTAGTGTTACCTCACCACGCTCCTCTAAGTGAGGCCAAGTAGCCCTTGGAGCAACATGGCATACACATGGCAGATGTCTGGAGTTCCACACCCCTTCTCGCTACTGCCACTACCATCATGTTTTTCATGATGGCTGCTCCCAGTCATGGCTGACTGGACGCATGAGGGACTCCTTTCCCCAATTCACCTGGTGAGAGTCTCTCTTCTGAGAAACAGAAGAAGAGTTCTGAGGAAGCATGTCAGCTGGAGAGCGATAGGCAGCCATGTCTTGCCATGAGAGCTAAGAGGTGGCAAATTCTGTCTGCAGGCTGAGAGAAGATAGACAGGAAATGGAGGAAGGCTCTGATGAATTTCCAGCTTCCTGGCATAACCATTCTAGAAGTTGGAATGTATTCCTCCACTTGGGTTCTAGGAGACACTTTTGATTCTTATTAAAAGTGTCCACTTTTGATTTCAGTTCATTCTAGCTGAATTTTGTTCCTTGACACCAAAAGGCTGATATATATTTGTGGAGTTTTATTTAACTGACCCTGTTGGAGGTTGCAGATCATTAGGTGGCAAAACAAGAGAGCCCTTCAGCTGTTTCCATTTGGTGGGACAACCACATGCATTAAGAACCTCACACATTCTGTTTCTTTCTCCCTTACCCTCAACTGTGCCCTCTTTGGCTTTCTGTGACACTCGTATGACATTTACCATTTACTCCCTTATTTTGTCGGTATCCATGAGTACCTAGCTCACAATCTACAGTGGGGTGTGGCCCTATCTTTTCTTTTTCTTTTTCTTTTTTTTTGAGTTGGGGTCTCACTCTGTTGTCCAGGCTGGAGTATAGTGGCATGATCACAGCTCACCGCAGCCTCAACCTCCTGGACTCAGGTCATCCTTCTGCCTCAGCCTTCTGAGTGACTGGTACTACAGGCGTGCACTACCACACTTGGCTAATATTTTCTATTTTTTGTAGAGATGAGGTCTCACTGTGTTACCCAGGCTGGTCTTCATCTCCTGGGCTTAAGCATTCCTCCTGCCTCAGCCTCCCTAAGTGCTGGGATTCCAGGTGGGAGCCACTGCGCTCAGCCAATGTGGCCCTATCTTACTTGTCCTGTCTTCCACAAGCTCAAAGAATCCATTGCTATGTTAGATTCTCTTCATTGGCACTGGGAATAATTGAAACTATCACAGGCCAGTTTTTATTATCTGAATCAGATTAATTCAACTTAATCTTTACCAAGATTGAGTTTATTTGTAAATTAAAGTGCACAGATAGGAAAAGAGAAAATGCTATATTCTCTTTACCATCTAAAATTCCTGACACCCCAAAAAGAAGGAAAAAGCAGAGTGTGGAAGAAAACTACATTGCAATAAGTGAATAATGTTAGGCTTTAACATGAAATTCACTCTCAAGTGTGTTGTGCAATGGAATATGTATTCTGTTTTCTGTGTTCAGCAGACAGCTGGAAACCCACACTAGGATGCCAAAACTATGTGACCTACATTTGCAGTTAGACAGCATTTGCTAAAATTAAATCAAAGATTCAGAATCTTTTAGCTTTAATTTCTTTGGGACTATTATATCATATGTACTGGATAATCGGGTAACAGATGCATTGTATTTAAATTCATGTTAATCTGCCTTTCCATTTTTTAAAAACAAAGACAAATACACACACATACACACACACTCTCACTCAAACTTATTCTAAGATATAAAATATTAACCTATTGAAAGTTTAGCTATTGCACCACATTTCTATATCTTTGGAATTCAGGTGAAATCTGAAATAAACTGAACTTTTTGCATTCTGGTTTACATCTGCTTCTTGTTAGTGTGGATAAAATAAATAAGGTTAAATAATTAGCATTGCAGTCAGAGTCATTTTCTCCTCATGCAAATGGCCTGTGAGTGCATTTTCAGGAGTCAAGAGCAAATGTTTAAAGGGAAGTTCACATTCCCAGGGGACTTCCTGAATGAGCCTGCTCAGATCCAGCCACTAACTGCTTAACCTGGGCATGGAGCTCATTTTGAAGATTGAAGTACCCAAGGTAGAGGACAGGGTACTTTTTTCTGTGGCCTGGCCCCAGAGGAATTTCACACCCTGTGACCCTTAACCCCCAGAAGGGGCCAATGCAGCCTAAACCTGCAGGGGCCTTATATATTTGCAGCCTCAACTCAGCTCGACTCAATGAGGGCCTTTTACTGCCTCAGATTTTCAGGAGAAATTAACAAGCTATTTTCGCATTTCCATGGCTATCATTTCTTTCTGGCATGTCTTCCCCACTCTTCTTTATTATGCCTTCTCTCTCCCCCACCCAACAAATCTGCTTAGATCTACTGCAATGGTCACTTCTCCAGGGAAATCGTCACTAATCGACAAAAAATAATCGCTCTTCTCCCGGTGCCCCCCCACAGCTCTACTCTCATATCTACAGTACTTACAAATCACATTAAAGGATTCTGTCTCCTTTCCCACCGGGCTGCCCTTCCCTATCCCTATCTCCCAGTACGTGAACTCCCTCTGGGATGTGGCCCTGTTTTCATCCTCTTTGCATCCTCAGCACATCTCCCAGGTGGAGTTTAACGAAGTTACAGAGTAAAACTATGTTCATCGCTTTGCTGCATGCATCACTCTCTCCTATATCTCCCTTGGCTCTTTCTTCTATGCCCGCAAACGTGCTCAAGTATCTTTAAAAATTATCCTTGGTAAGGGATTTTCACTCTTTGAATAAATAAGAATCCATGAACTCACAGTGATAAGAATGAATAATTAGATAAATGAAGAAGAATGGAAAGTTCTTCCTTATATCATGAAGCCAATTACTAATCATAGAAGAAATGATGAACTTAGAAAATTATCATTTGGTAACCAGTGTAATAATAATTGATTCAGGCAAAAATCATCAATAGCTAAAGGGTGGAGATTTGAGGCAAAACAGGACATTTATATAGTCTCAAATTATCTTCCCACAAGAGTCTTATTAATTACAGAAAGAAAAAACAGTAAGTAGAGAAACGTGGTAAACACTACCTTGACCAAATGAGCCAATTGACCGATACTGGGACAAATCGACACCACGTGCCTCCTGATATGATGCACTAAGAAAGACACAGCATCACTTCTATAGTATTCTTGTCACAAATGCATTCTCAGAATCTAATCATGACTAAACATCACACTAATCCAAATCAAGGGACAGGCTGCCAAATAACTAGTCTAGTCTCTTTGAAAGGCTAATACTTCAAGAAGTATAAGAAAGACTAGTTCTAGGCTAAAGAAGACTTAAAGAGACATGACACTTGAATGTAATGCATGATCTGGAACATTCTTGTATAATACAGCACATTATTGGAACAACTGGTGAAATCTGAATGAGGTCTGTTGATTAGGTAATAGTATTATATCAATACCAATTTTCTAATTTTGGCCGTTATGTTGTAGGTATGTAAAATAATACCCTTGCTTTTTAGAAAATACACTGCAGTACAAGGTATTAAAACCTCATTGGGGTGACTTACTCCTACCCATTTCTGAAAAAAAATAAGATGATAGAAAGAAATAAAGTAAATATGTAGAATGTAATAAAACACAGGTATAGGAATCATTTACCTGATTAGAAGTTTTCTGAAGTCTAAAATTTTGTCAAAATCTAAAGCAAAAAACAAATAAAAATACCCACTGCAATAAGCCAGTCAAATTTGCCTTTGATTCTTCATCCTCCTGTCAAGGTTCTTAAGGAGGTGGCTGACAGTCTCCGCACTTCTCATTGATTTTACCCGCTGCAATCCATCATCTTATCCATCACCCAACTCAAATGATCTTGATATAATCTCCAACAATCTCAGTGCTGCCAAATCCAATAATGTTTTTCTGTCCTCTTCTACTTTTCTTCTCTGCAGCATTTGACAGTCTCTTCACTTTGTTTTTAGAAGCTCAATGCTGCGTATGGTCTTTCCCTCACTCAACTTGCTTCTTTCCCTCCCTCCATTCCCCCCAGGTTGGTTCTTCGCCATTATTTGAAGTGTGTATACTATTTTTGTATGGCTCTTCCCATGCACCTCTTTTTCTTAGATTATTTGCATCTTCAGTGAACAAACTCCAGCTCATCTATCAATTGTCAGCTCATATGTCACCTCCTCTGAGAAATCTTCTCTGAATGTCCTGTTGAATTTTTATGGTACTTACAGCCAGTGATTCCTCTCCATAGCACTTAGCACCAGATAATAGAGTTGTCAATTTCCTTATCTGCCTCCTCACTATAAAGTCCTGAAGGGCAGAGATCATGGTGTCTTCATCTTAGTATTCTCAGCATTGGGCACAACTTCTGGCACAAACCAGACACTCAGTGTGCATTGGATGCATAATTGATTGACAGCATGACATGTTAAATTTGTAAAGAGACTTCTTGTGGTTTCTCATTCCTTGGCCTCGAAGAACAAAAATGTATTCTAAAGCAGAATGTTGTAGCTAAGAGAAGGCATTAGTTTTGTTTGTTTTTGTTTTGTTTTGTTTTAAGTAGGCATATTTCATTGTTATGGCTATTTAGCATACTTGAACTGTAATATCATGTGTGGAACTACTGTCTGGTTCCTGTAATAAGAGAACAAAATGAGACGAAAAGTCTTCTACGCAGATATTCTTTGATTTGCAGGACTTCTCGTGCCTGATGCTAGTTCTAGTTCTCTTATACTCTAGTTCCTGGTGATTTCCATTTTGCAGAGAAAATGAAGTTTGACCCAGAGCATAACATTTGTTTTATACCTTATAGCAGCTTCAAAATGATGCTTAAATAATGGCTTTATTCTCCAAAAAATATATATTTTATAAAATTGTTGGAACAACATGAAACTGTGGAAGAGTTTCACAAGGGAAATGCTTTAATTTTTTTTCCCTCATAAGGATTTATCCCAGACACCAGCATGTATAATATTTTCTCTCACCTACCAAACAACTGAGATGCAGCTTACATCTAAAACCATGAAGTTCAAGTAAAGGTGATGCTTTGAGCCCTTGACATGGAGTTTGCATCAGATGGAATCTTGTAGAATACAAAATTCAGGGTTGCTATTGGTTTTGGAAAGTTAAAAAAATCATTACTTTCTTTTCTGGATGATTATGAGGAAAGGCTCATCAAGATATGAGGCCTGCTACCTCGCTTTATTGGATTGGAGTTAATATCCTTCTAGACTTCCACTTCCTCTGCTACCTTAAGGAAAACATGGCTTCAATGGAGTGTGGTTTTGTGGGATTGGATTTGGGTTGGGATAGGCATTCTGAATGGACAATAAATTATGAAAGCACATAAAAATCTCAGCAGACTGGGAGGGAGGAGAATTGCTGAGAATTCAAAGATTTTCCTCAAAGACTCCTTTTCACATATCCAAAAGTTAAACTCAAATGTTCCTCTTGTGCAATTCTTTGCATACAGAGATTCAATATTTGGTGATGATAGTGGCTTAGAGAACACACAGATTCTGAGATATGAAACTAGAAGTGCAGCTAAGCAACCCTTGTGCCACAAGATTACAAGAAGAAGAAAGGGTGACAACAGAACTCATGTGAAAAATTAAGTGCTTGAAAACTAACTTTGCAGAGAGAGTACACAAAACATAGGAGAACAATCTTTGTGTTCTTAGAGGAGGCAAAATTTCATACTGACCATAAAAGAAGGTGGTTAAATTAGACTATATTAAAATGTAGAACTTTTATTTATAAAAAAGATACCATTCGTAGAGAAAGAATCCACCCAACAGAGTGGGAGACGATATCATTAACACAAAGGATTTGAATATAGAACATTAAAAAAAATTCCCACAAATCAGTAAGGCAAACAGAAAGCTCAGAAGAAAAATTGACTAATAACTTGATAGACACTTCACAAAGGGAGATATCCAAATGGCCAATAAACATATGAAATGGTACTCAAATCCGTCAGTTATCAAGTAATTAAAATTTTTAGTTCAAGTTCAAAGATAGGTGACTACATCTGTTTGCGCATTTTATAAGTCTTTGAAGATCTGTGAAATATACTTTTGTCATTTCTACTTCAGTTCATTCTGAGTTTCTTAAGGAAGAATAAAAAGACTTTCAGGATACTAAGCCTCTGTCCCAAGGAACAATGTATAAATCTTGAGAACCCAACTCAAATAGTCATCAACAGGCATGGCTTTTACTATGGAAATGGACTTTGGTGTCTGGCCTCTCTTTTACTTCATTATTGTCAAAATTGCCACATTTCAATTACATCAAACATCTAGATGAACATAAGTGTCCCAAACCATCCTCTTTGAAGTTAAAAGGGAAAAAAAAGCAATTTTTAAACACCTATAAAGATAAACTATTTACTAAATTCCAACAACAAATAATTAGCTTTGGATTTTAATTATTCAAACATTATTCATTCCTTAATTCAAATAAACAACCATTTTTTGAACTCATCACCCACCAGGCATATGCCAGGGATGAGGGATATAAACATATGAGACAAGTATGGCACTTTCTTTTTTAATTTAATTTAATTTTATTATTTTTTGAGACACCTCTCACTCTGTCATCCAGGTTGTAGGGCAGTGGTATAATCATAGCTCACTACAGCCTCAAACTCCCGAGCTCAGGAGATCCTTCCATCTCAAATTCCCGAGTAGCTGTGACTACAGGTGCATGCCGTAATGCCAGGCTAATTCTTTTATTTTTTGTAGAGATAATATCTTGCTATGTTGCCCAGGCTGGTCTCGAACTCCTGGACTCAAGCTAACCTCCCGTGTCGACCTCCCAAAGTGCTGGGATTGCAGGCATGTACCACCATGCCCAGCCAGGTATGGGATTTTCAAGTCACTAACTCAGGTGACCACAAGCAATTTATTGTTTAATAACTAAACTCAACTTCTGTCTGTCTAATGAATGGCATGATCCTTAATTTAGTCATTTCTAAATAAAAGATAAAATGGGTTATTTCAGGATTCATTTGCAGATTTTTCCTCCCCTTCCTTCCTTTCTCCAGGTGCTAGGGTTTGAGTCCCCCATGGACTAACATAGCAGTGGTAGTGACAGGATAGAGAGGGTCCAGTTGGTAGCCACCTTCTGTCCTGTGTTGGCATCTGCTACAGTGACTAATCAATCACTTGGTTTCTCGGGCATGGCCACCCTTCCATCATGGCATTAGCGAGACAAGCCTTGGCTTCAGTCCACACAATGTGCCCTCCTCATCCAGGCGTGCAAGCCTACTGTCAACATGACTCTCTTGGAGCAGAGGAGCTTGAAGATGCTCTCTTGTGGCATTTGGGGTCAGTCACAAGCCTCTCACCACACATACCATGATGAACATTTCTACTCTATTGGCACTACACTATAGTAGATTGGATTATTTTTCCTAATTGAGCAATTCTTCCCCACACCTCCATGAACATGAACATGTGACTTGTCCTTCCTAACTGTGGGAGAAACATGCATCCCTGCTTCATTGCCACTTGGCTTGGCCATGTGACATGCTTTGTTTAATGAGATGTGAACAGAAGTAACACTTGCAATTTCTAAGCAGAAGTCCTAAAAGCGATTCAGTGTTTTGACCAGACCTCTCATGCTCTTTTGCCTTCTGTCCTGAGAACATGTGTCCTAAATAGGGAATATTTCATCAATTTGAGTCTGGAATGAAAAGACACACTTAATAGACCCACATAATCCACAAGACCAGAGGCAAGAAATAAATATTTGTTGCTATAAGTCACTGAAACTGTGGGGTTATTTGTTGCCACAGCAAAAGTCAACATGAACCCCATTCTGACAAGTGCAGGAAAAATTCCAAGAATTTGGAAAATTGTGAGAACTCTTTTCTTTATGCCATGCTCACAGATCCCCAGACTTACCCAAGAATTCCATTGGCCCCTTTTGAGAATTTAGCTGAGTAGTACAGGAGTAATTACTTGGGGAAACTGCTGGGAGATTCTTTAACATTCAATTCTCTATCTTTCCCTCCATCTTGTACCTTTACACCCTTGACACAGCTTGGAGAAATTTTTTCTACTATAAAAGGAGGAGCTGGAAAATCTCTCTATCTTCTTCCTGAACCTTAACTTTGCCTTTTTAAAATTTAAAGTCAACATGTTGCTGTCTTCTTCCCCCTGGACCTGTAGAGTCCATGTCTGGTAGCTTGACTGGAGGGATATTAGGATTGGATGAGATGTTCAATGAAGTCGAGGGTGGAAGTAGGAACACTTTGATTGCTAAATCAAAATAATGTCTCAGTGAACACTCTCAAGAAACTTACAGTCTCCTAGAGGAAATAGACCATTCACCAATTCGTATGGGAAAATCTTTCAGAACTGTGTTAGACAAATGAATGAAAGGAATTCACTGGAGCCAAAGGAGAATAATGGTAAAGTCTATCTGAAAAGAGGAATGAAAAGTTCCCTGGAGAAAATGACCCTCAAGTAAAATTTTAAAAGTGAACATAAGTTCCACTGGGATGAGGTAGGATAAAGTCATTCTGGGCAGAAGAAAGAATATGAGCAAATTCTGAAGGCTTTGTTCTAGATGGTTCCAATTTTGAAAGCGATATACTTAAATCTTTCATTATAATTTCTAAGTTATCCTTGACTTTCTAATGAGTTTGTTTTATCCAACTTATTTTCTAAGGCTTTTTTTTTATTTTTTGGTGCATATAGGCTTATAAGTATTGTAGCATCTTCATAAATTGTGTCTTTTATCATCATATAATTTTCTTCATTGTCCTGCTTAGCACTTTTAACCTTAAGTTCCAGCTTATCTAAATTTACTGCTGCCCTTCATTCTTTTCTTTTCTTTGCTTCTTCTTTTTTTTTTTTTTGGTAACTGCCTGATACCTCTTACCTCACTCCTTTGTATTTATCCTTGATTTTAAGTGATACTCTAATAAACGGCACATAACTAGGTTTTGTTTTGGTCTCAGCTTAGTAGTTTCTATCTTTTAATAGGATAATTAGTTTGTTCCCACGTACTTTGATCATTAACATAATTATATTCCTTTCATCTTATGTTATATTTATATTTATTTTCTGTTGTATCTCTTCCTTTTTCATCTGTTTTTCATGGTTTGGTTAAATTGTTTTTCATTCCATTTTCCCCTTTATGAGTTCACAGCATTTTTTCTCCTTTAAATCGCTACCTCTTTTCCCCTCTTCTCATCATGACTCATCTATGTGGTTTGTAGTTATGGATATTTAAAAAAAAAACAAGATACTAGCTTGCCAGCATGATACACTATTTCTCCATTGATAGAGACTCTCTTTTCCATCTGTTTCTTTCCTA
Organism: Carlito syrichta; assembly: GCF_000164805.1. Classification (NCBI taxonomy): domain Eukaryota; kingdom Metazoa; phylum Chordata; class Mammalia; order Primates; family Tarsiidae; genus Carlito; species Carlito syrichta. Next base: position 760,786 of record NW_007256305.1, read on the forward strand.
GCTCAGTGAAATGTAACTTTTAGAATACTTTTACTTTCTTCTTATGACCTCCCATCCCTATTTCCTAGGCTTTGATTAGACAACTTAACACTTTAAATCTTAGACTGTTCTTGAATTTCACCTGAAGTGTGTCAATAAAGAGTTTTAAACATGACACTAAAATAATCAGATCAGTATTCTTAAAAGTACATTGCAGCTTCAGAGGAGAAGCTTGGAGAGGAGGTAGACATATTTTATAATTCACATTTTCAGATCAACCATATGTAGAGTAGATATTTAGTAGTCAATGAGTTGATGCAAGTATAAATGAGTGGTGTACAAAAATATTTACATTATTTCTAGGGACAGACATGTTTTATATTATATTATCTCATATTACAGTATAAAATATTATAAATAATATAGTAATATTATGTAATAATATAAGATAGAATATTATTTCTAATGACAAGCATGTTTTTTGTGTGTGCTTTACAAATATTCTCTCATAAACCATATTAAGAAGTAGTAGGTAAGCTAGGAGAAACTGGTAGAAATTCAGGTGATGGAACCATGAGCTGAGGAACTTAATTTTCTGATTCTTATCTTTAGTTTCTAGACTCCATCAACCTAGCTCTGTAGAAAGATAGAGTAAAGGGGGGGAAAGCACTAATCTAGAGGTCTAAGGAAACCAAATAAAATAAAATACCTAATTCTACTTCTATTTTCTGTGAGTTTTGCCTCGTTTTCACAGGTAACTGTTTTAAAGGAAAACATGTAACATATTTTATTCATAAAAGCTGCACCCCCTTAAGATTCCATGATTTCTAAATCTGATGTTACAATATTCTCAGGATAACTCTAATTATCACAAAGACCAGTAGTGACAGTAATAATATCTAATGTGTATAGAGTGATTACCATATGCCCGACATCATTCTAAGTGCTTTACATGGATATTGTGAAATTGCATCAGAAGTCTCAAAACACAAGTATTCCAATTCAAGCTAATTAAAAATACACTGTGTCTAATCTTCTTTGTTGGAATCTGCCTAATGAAATAGTACAGAATATGGAAAATGCAATTTGCATGATTATTACATTCAGAATATGAAACCACAGAGAAATAGTTGAGTAAAATATGGCATATCCACCTAATGAAATATTAGCTATACACGTTAATTGATCTCATGACTCATGCCTTTTTTGTGATTACCCTTTTTTTTCTCACTCTCTGTCGCCAGGGCTGGAGTGCAGTGGCACGATCATGGCTACTGCAGCCTCAACCTGCTGAGCTCAGGTGATCCTTCCGCCTCAGCCTTCCAAGTTGCTGAAACTACAGGTGAACGCCACCACATCTGGCTAATTTTTTCATTTATTATAGAGATGAGTTGCTGCCGAGTTGCCCAGGCAGGGGACAGAGAAAAGTCCAGTCACCAAGTCCTCTCTCCTCTGCCTCCCAAAGTGCTGGGATTACAGGCTGAGCCACTGAGCCCAGTCGTGGTTATCCTTTTAGTGCCTAAATGACCATTTAGTATGTAATCATGTCTATTTCCTTCACTACTATATTCTCGGTACTGCATAGTGTCTACATAATTGGTGTACAAGGTATGATTGTTAAATTTTAAATTATTAAATAAGCCATATAGAAATAGAAAAACTACTTATTACCAAATATCAAATAAAACAAGGAAGAGGGTCCCAGTAGTGAGTTTACAACTACATAACATATGTCTATGGGAAAGACTGAAATTGAATACAGTAAGTCCCCAACGTATGAACGAGTTCTGTTCCAAGAGCATGTTTGTTAAGTCTGATTTGTTCATAAGCCCAACAAAGTTAGCCTAGATACCCAACTAATACAATCAGCTATACAATGCCAGCTACATCACTGCTGCTTTTACACTTGCTTCTGGACATCTTGGGCTTGAAATAAAGATACTGTACTACTGTACTCTATAAAGTACTACACAGTGAAGTACACAAAAGCACAACCATGTAAAGAATGCACATGCATAACAAAGTGTGCCAAACACATGAACTAACTTGCATGATTAGATATGCATCTTTGTAAGTTCACAACTTGAAGGTTTGTATGTAGGGGACTTACTGTACTTAGAATGATAACTTCCTTGTGGGGGGTGAGGTTGCAAATTTTACTTATTTTTACAATATGAAAATTATAACATGGTTCTATTTATTTATTTATTTTTGAGTTGGAGTCTCACTCTGTCACCCAGACTGGAGTGCAGTGGCCGCTCCCGGCCACTGCAGCCTTGACCTGCTGGGCTCCGGTGATCCTTCCACCTCAGCCTTCCAAGTAGCTGGAACTACAGGTGCACGCTACCACACCTGGCTAATTTTTTGATTTATGGTAGAGATGAGGTCTCGCCAAGTATTTGTTAGTTTCCTGTGCTAACACCCTGCCTCTCTGGAGCTGCTCTCCACCATTGCTTCCCCTCTCTGAATCCCAGGAGGCTGATTTCCATGGACCGCTTCACTCTCAGCCCTTGGATTTGGCCAACCAGAGGCATTAGGAGTAGATCAATGATTATTGTTGGTGTATAGGAATGCGACTGTCTTTTGCACATTTATTTTATACCTTGAGACTTTGTCAAAGTCCTTTATCAGTGTGAGGAAGTTTTTGATAGGTTCTCTTGGGTTTTTAAGGTACAGGATCATGTCGTCTGCAAAGAGGGATAACTTAACCTCCTCTTTTTCTATTTGGTACCCCTGATTTCCTTCTCTTGTCTGATTGCTCTAGCTAGGACTTCCCAATACTATGTTGAACAGGAAGGGTGAGAGTGGGCATCCTTGTTTTCTTCCAGTTTTCAGAGGAAATGGCTTCAATTTCTGTCTGTTTAGCAGCATGTTGGCTGTGGGTTTCTTGTCGATGGCTCTTACCGTTTTGAGGTATGTTCCATCTATGCCTAGATGTTTGAGGGTGTTTATCAAGAGGTGATGCTGGATTTTATCAAAAGCTTTTTCTGCATTTAATGATATAATCATGTGGTTTTTGTCTTTACATCTGTTGATGTATTTAATTACATTTATGGTCTTAAGGATGTTGAACCAGCCCTGCATCCTGAGGATGAAGCCTACTTGGTCATGGTGGATGATTTTTGAGATATGCTGTTGGATCCATTTTGCTAGACTCTTGTTGAGAATTTTAGCATCTATGTTCATCAAGGATATTGGCCTGTAGTCCTCTTTCTTTGTTGGGTCTTTACCTGGTATAGGTATCAACATGATGTTAGCTTCATAAAATGATTTGGGAGAGTTCCATCTTTCTTGATTATCTGGAATACTTTCAGTAGGATTGGTATTAGCTCCTCCTTCTATGTTTTATAGAATTCTACTAGACTGAGTGATCTATCACAGAAACAAAGAACTGAGTGCCACATGCTCTCGCTCATATGCAGACCTTTAACAACTATCAAAATACTATAAGAAAGGGATTGGCAGTAGTGGGAAACTGCCAAGAGGGGGTGAAATTGGCAGTGTGGGAAACTGCCAGGGAGGGGGACACATCTTATCAACAAGGGTCCACCTACATAATGACCATTTGTATAACTAACCCTGAATTGTACCTCACATCTTTAAAATAAAACATTTTTTAAAGGAGTAGATCAGCCGGGCTCGGTGGCTCAGCCTGTAATCCCACATTTTGGGAGGCTGAGGTGAGTGGATTGCCTGAGCCCGTGGGTTCGAGACCCACTTGGGCAACTTGGCGAGACCTCATCTCTACAATAAATCAACAATTAGTCGGGTGTGGTAGCATGCGCCTGTAGTTTCAGCTACTTGGAAGACTGAGGTGGAAGGATCACCGGAGCCCAGCAGGTTGAGGCTGCAGTGACTGGGAGCGGCCACTGCACTCCAGTCTGGGCGACAGAGTGAGACTCCAACTCAAAAAAAAAAAAAAAGAGTAGATCAATGAGAAGGAGGAAGGAGATGTTGGAGTACTTATTCCCTGACTTTCCTGCCCTCTACCATGCCAGAGGTTTGGGCAACAGTTGCATCCCTCTAAATTCCTCTAGGTTCCTTTGTGTCCCCAGCTTTTCTCAGAAGGTTCCTCCTTCAAGGCACTTGCACTGGATTCTAGTAATATACTCGCCTCCCCCTTCATGGCTAGGGCTGGTTGTGGCTTCCTGCTCCTTCCTGGTGCCTCACCATTTCCTGTTGGTTCTCCTTCTCTGCTCTCACCTCTTTGAAGAGAACCCTTGCTAAACTCTACCCATTAAGCCTCCCGAGTGGCCCTTCTGGTTCTTTATGGGAATCTAGTACAACAGCACCCAGCCTTAAGCTCTCTTGCTGTCATTCAAGGGGAGGAGGCAAGGTAATTCTCCTCCCAACAATGATTTGCCATTAGTGATGAACAAGTTTATCTATGTGCCCAGCATGGTATTAGGCACTGTGGAGGGGATAACAGAAGAATCATATTCCTGTTAGTGTAATAGTGAACTTGGATTCCAACAGTTACTGACAAAGTCATGACCAAGGGAAAAGAATTTCCACCTCAACAGTTTCATGGGATTGTTATAGAAAGGAAAGATGATCTTTTACGTGAGATTGCTCTGTACATCAGGCACTGGCATCTTTCCAGAGTTTTACAAGGATATGACCACAGTGCATTGGCTTCCATTTTTTCCTAGCAAAGAGGGAAGGCTTATTCTTAGCAGACAGAACTCACAACACAAATGAGATAGCAGTCACGGGGAACTGCTCCCGTTGTGAACTTCTATCTGGGAGGGTCAGGAAAAGGTTTTTAAAAAAGGCAGAAGGAAAGAAATGTCACTTGGACACCCTGCAACTCTAGTGTATCACAGGCACTCCTAAAACCTTGCCCTGAACACCCTCCATCCTTGTTTCTAAAACCAACAGACTCAACTGTAGCTTAACCCTTGCCATCTTCCTTCCAGCATTTGACTGATTTCTCACTTTCCTAGATTGCTCACTACTTCCAGACCTCATGGAAGCCACAAGATGTAAAATGATCTGATGTGAACACCGCACATGTACACATTTTGTGAAGGGTAGGAAACCACCTAGGCAGACTGGTCCAGACAGACAGCGCTTCTTCCTGAGACGCACTACCTGCTGAGGCTGTGTCCTTGCCATCTAAAGGCTCTACATTGTTCTTAAGTTCAAACACCACACCAGGTTACTTCCTTCAGCAATCAGGAAGGCAGAGGCAAGATTAGGTAATGGTCTGGAGACATCAGTTCGCTGGCATTACTTACTTACTAATGAGGCTCTTCAAATGTGTACGTATGTTTAAACCACTTAGAAATTTTTATACTCTTTTGCTTTAGAGGCTAGTTGGGCATATTAATTCTCTGCTGTGATCAACTCTAGTGATTCTATTCTATGCCTCAATGTTTGAGGATCAATACACACCAGCATGGAGTTTGCTAACTTTTCATTTGCCCTTTAATTTTTAATTTACGTAGTTCTTAAGAAAGGAATGCAATATATTGATTTGAAATTTGGCTCAATGAAAAATCACCTCCCTCTGGGCAGCAGCCTTAAATTAATCATCAGTGCATTTATTGAGTTGCTACTAGGGGCCTAATTCCTGTTACTTGATGGTGGCATGTCATTAAACTTTCTCCCAAGCAGGGAAAAGACACTCATGTGTGGAAATGGGCAAAATGCTTCTGGAATAGAATGAGCTTTTCTGGAAATATGCATTGAGCATGTATACTTACATACTGAGAAAAATAAATAATAAGGTTATTTTGAAAAAGAAGAATAACCGAAGAAAACAGGTACAATTGTGGCTAACCATCACTACGCCTTTCTTTTTTCTTGGTACTTTTTTCCCTTTTAAGTTCTCTCCAAGATCTCTAATTTTTGTGCCATAAGCAAAAACTGATTAAACCTTTTAGTAAATTATTTATATAACTTGTTCACGATATGCCATTTCTTTAAAAGAAATCCACTAATTTTTTTAACGAACGTGTATCCACTGCCTTCGATGTGATGTCCAATGAGGTAACACATACGAAGCACATATCATAAGGTAATTGCTCAATAAGTGTTAGAGGGAGAAGATAGTCATGATAATGATGGTGATGTTTTTTCAAGCATTGCATTGACTGCAAAGACATGCATTGGTAAACAAAAAAGATATAGTCCCTGCCTTTAAGTGCCTTCTGGACAAGACAGAAAATCCACCAAAAAATAAGGCAGATAGTAGCAGTGATAAGTGCTATGACAGAAACAAGCAAGGTGTCTTGATAGAAAAACCAATGAAGTAATTTTTACAGGATTGAGTCTCATGTAAAGGTTTGAACCAATGGGTCTGGGGTTGCTTCATGTTGCTACAATACTTCGCCACATATATATTATTATATGTAAATTTCATATATATAAAATTTGAAATTGACTCTCTTAAGACATTTGTTTACAACTCTTAAAAATACCCGGCATACTCTGGTTTCTCTTCAGAACGAAAAAATATTTCGCCTTTTACTAAAGATTTCCATGGAGAGGAACAGTTATGAGTCAGTAACCAAATTTTTTGAGGACTTGCATATGCAGGCCTAAATATATTGTGTAGCAAAAACAGATGTGTAGACCTGTGAGAGAAAAAAAAACAACTATGCAATGCTCCTCTCTTTTTTCACTTGGACTGCACCTGGTTGCATCTATGCTTTCTAGTTTTATTTATCAGGAGCAGAATGCAAGCTATAGAATCATTAGAATCTATAGCACCCAAGCAAGCATCCCTCTCCCCCCAGTGAAGAAACCAGGATTGCAGAAATAACAAATTCTAAATGGAATCTGTCATCCCAATTCCTTCCTAAAATTAGTCATTGAATTCATCTTTTTTTCTTTTTTGTTCCTGAGCTTAATCCAATTACTGAATAATTTAGAGGAAAGTCTAATGAAGTGAGCGTATTGGTTAAAGGGGAAAGAAAATTAGACTTTGAAGTACAACCCCAAAGCCTGATTTTTTTTTTTCTGTATCTTTGCAAGCATGATGTTTTTGCGTAATTTAATTGGCTCATTTCTCATTTTTGTCATCTCTTTCTTGTTTCCTAGCTGAGGTGAAGACCACTGTACTTTAGGCCATTGTTTTAACCTCCATCAAAGGCCTTATTATGCATACCCAGTCATAGGTAATATCAAAATCCATAATCCTTACCTTCAACTGAGTTAAGTATAATTGGGCTTAAAACAGCCAATTACGTCCTCAATTCAGTTGGTGTGGAAGGTAAAGAATGCAATTTCTCTAGAGGAAACAGGAGCACCGGACTTCATCAAATACTTTCAAGGGAATTTTGTCATCGTCCCTATTCCTTGCCAGGATTATCTCCAGCACACGTCCCAAGAACAGGAGATTCCCCTCATGCCATGCCACCCGCTGTTCCCAAAACACCCTCCAGGTTTCCCGAGCCTCTGCTCCCTGTGTCTCCCCTCCCTCCAAAGGAATGCTTTGCTCCCTCCCCACAGCTCCCCTTCTGAAACCCCATTCATCCAGGAAGGCCTGGCTCAGACATGTCCTCCTTCTTAAAGCCTCTCTCAGCCCCAGAATTACTCCTCCCCTTTTTTTGCTCTTGTTATAACTCACATCTTTTCTCTCCTTGCGCCTGGTTTTTATAGGCATTTGTGGCCTCTACTGTTTCACTTTCTACACTGTAAATTCTTTCCCGGCAGGAGTTATGAAATTTATTTTTTTATCACTCACAGGCTGTCTTTGGCCTAGAAGGCATTCCATAATTGTTTTTACACAATGAATAATCAACCAGTCTACGTGTGGCATTCATTGTGGTTCTCTTATATTCAGAATCCTTGTGAAGGTAGAATGTGTTTTTCCTCCTCCCCTCAAAAACTATTAATAGATTTTATTTTATTTTTTCTGCACACATGTATAGGAAAATATAAAGCCTCATACAGAGGAAGAGGCTAAAGTTGGCTTTTTTTTTTTCCCCTGCAGCAAATCTATGTCTATAAAACCATTTTCCTCTAATCATTGCACTGCACACGTAATGTGCCCTGGTAAACACTTCTGTCTGAGGCGAACCTTTCCTAATGGAGTCAGCGTGCCAGCCAAGAATTTTCATTAAACAGAGCACTGTGCTGGGAGCTGTATTATGTATGTGTGCGATGAGGAGCTTGATTCTTTTATCGGCGTTTTTAAGATGGTTTCAGAGCAGTAGTATTTCCTACCTCTTTAATTATTGAATGTTAAGATAATGCTAACATATGTTTATTGGGGGTGGTAATTTCTTTCTAATTAATTTCAGATCCTATCTCTTAGAAGATGCCCAGCCCACACGGACCCACAGTCTCCAATAAGGGAGCGATGTGAACACCACAGTCATTAAATAGAAGAATGCTCCTCTCCCTCCCTAATATTTGGAAGAAACTTTTAGCACACACACACAATAAGTGACCTGAGAATAATTCATAGGTTGAGTTAACCTGCACAAGCAGCATTTGGTTTCGACATGTGATGGACTGATACCAAACCAGATATGCTCTACAGTGAAAGGCATTTTTCTATATGAACCACCTTGAGAGGAATGTCCCAGTTATAAACATTTGCATGTAGCTCCAAGCTTTTGGCTACCCTTTTCAGATTCATAGACACTCCCTGTGATGGCTGACTGTGTTAACCTCCAGTTCCAGCTATTATATTTTCAGACCAGCCCCAGATCACACTCTCAAGAATGGATCCAGTGACTAGTTTGGTTCTTTCCTGACAAAAGGTGCCCAAGATGAAGCCAGGCTGTGCCAGCACCAGGCCCATCTCTCAGTCATGCTGTGGGTGCCCTGGGACACAGCAGAACACTGCAGACGTTTTCCCTCCACACTTCAGGCTTGACTGTGTCCAAAAATAACTAGACAGGCAGGTTTGGACCTAGGAAACTTTTGAGCTCATAGATATATTTAATAATGGAAACACTGGTCCAAAATTTCCTACAGAGACCTCTGCTTTGGAAATGGTTTTATTTATACATAGCTACAAAAATATCATTTCTGACATCGTTATGTGGGGCTCAGTATTCAAGCTTTCTGTGACTTCTGGAAAAGTTCTTTCAACGGGTAAAATCAAAACTTTCGTTTTTCTTCAGCAACCATATCCACAAGCATAACCAAAACTACAAAAGAAAAGAAAAGAAAACAGAGCCCAGTCATCTACTCTTGATTTGTTGCTTCATTGAAAAGGACATTTTTCCCCAAAAAAATCTGGGTGTATTTTGTTCTTTTTTGTTTTTCAGATACTACCCAATATTTAAACAGGCAAAAATGGTCATGGATATTTTTAATTTCACCTAATGTTTAACAATGCTATGTGTATTGCTGTTATGCTGCTTCAAATAAATGTTGTAATTCTTACAATTCCAAGGGAGTTTTGAATTCCCTGGAAAATCTTACAAAATATTTAAATCTCATTAAAAGCAAAAAATACTTTCTTTCCTCTTATTTTTTATTTTAAAGATGTGGGATACAAAAAAAGACTCTTTTTAATCAGCAGAATGTGAACCACTCCATTTTTTCACTTTCTAAAACCACCTTCACTAAGTCAAAGCTCAGATTCACTGCTTCTGCTCCATCACTGGATAGGGGAAAAGTAGGCATTTTCCTGCAGCAAAGACAGCAGGGGTTTGAGACCAAACCAGGAGAGGCAGCGAGACCTTTATTACATCCCAGGCCAGGCCTGGGAATACAGCAGCCAATGAGACTCAGTTCAGAGGAGAAACAGTTTTGGATTCTAAAGTTGTGGGATTCGAGTGCTGGCTCTGTTACTCCTAGTATGTGTTAAATAACTAAATTTCACAATGCCTTTATTTTCTCATCTGTAAGATAGGGCAATTAATGTTTGCTTTCCTACCACCAAGACTATTGGTAGAATTAAGTGATGCTATATTATGTGTAAAAGTACTTTGTAAACTGTAAACTTCATAAACAGAGAAACACAAAATATTTCTTTGTAAAAGAGAAGGGGTAAGCTATTTAAAAATTCTTATTATGATTTCTTCTACGTTATGAAATATGTTATTTTTTAGTTTTCTAATTATTTTCCCAGTTACTATTAAGAAGCTATCATGGCAACAGAGGGATTTTCTGCCAATCCTCTTGAAAGTTTTGGTCAAGAAGATTATTAAAAGGCAAAACTACTGCACACATGCTCTATTACCTCTTCAACATGCAGGCAAGCATATAGGAATTCAGACAGTCACACAGTAGGGACCTCCGACGTGCTGGCCACCCCCTGTCTTATTCATTGCCTCCTGTTGGCATCCCTGGATTAGAAACACTGACTCTCATGACAGGCAGGTCCTGCAATATGTGTAATGGCTCAAATACATGAGGAGTTTCTTTCTTGCTCATGTGAAGACCAAAATCTGTGTTCCTGAACGGTTCACAGGAACAGCCTGTTGTCCCAGCAACATTTGAAGCACCGGGCTAGCTCCAGCTTCACCGTCTTCAGCGCAGAGTTCCCAAGGTAGACGTGTTTTTCTGCATGCAGCCAGCAGCAAGAATAGAAGAGGAAACCTGCCTGCTTCTTAACCACTTCTGCTTGGAAGTGACGTATATCACTTCTATTTGCACTCCATTATCGAGGACTCGTCACATGGTCCCATCTACTTGAAAGAGGAGCTAGGAATTCCGGTCCCTGGGTGCAAAGCCAGGACTCCATAATATGGAAAGGGACCATTCCGTTTGGTAGACAGTGTGTCTGCAGCCTCTACGACAATATTACTTACACAAAAAGTCTAAGGAATGTCAGAGCTGGAGAGAATCTAGAAGCCATCTATCTCAGTGTTAGTCAGGGTTCTCCAGAGAGGCAGAACCACCCAGATGTGTACATATAAAAGGAAATTTGTTAGGGAGGATTGGCTCACGCAAGCTGGGCAATGAGAAAAGCTAGCAGTGTGACTGAATCCAAGTCCAAAAGCCTCAAAACCAGGGAAGGAGACACTGGCCTGAGAGCCCAGGAAGGCCACTGGGGCAGGTCCCAGAGTCCAAAGGCCAAGGAATCTGGAGTCTGATGTCCAAGGGTGGGGGAAAAGAAAGCAAAGCATCTCACCAGAGAAGGGGGAGAGAGAGAGAGAGCAGGAAGAAACTCAGTAACCTGCTTGTCACACTTCTTCCACCTGCAACCAATTGGATGGTGCCTACCCACATCGAGGGCGGGGCTTCCTCTCTGTCCATTGAACCTAGTGCCAATCTCCTCTGGAAACGCCCTCACAGACACCCAGACACAATGCTTCACTAACCCTCTAGGCATCCCTCAATCCAATCAAAGGTGACACCTAATATTATAATCATCACACTCAGCATTTCTCAAACGTTTTTGACTGTGACCTACAGAATGAAATAACTTTTAAGTCACAACCCAGTACACCACATGTGTGTGGGTATATAAAATAAAGGTTACATAAATTTTTTTTTCTCTTACGCAACACGCACTGATACTTTCTACTCTTTAATTCTAATCTACTTAATTTGTTATTTTTTTGGTGCACTAACTTGATTTCTCAACCTGTTATGGGATCGTGGCCTACATTTAGGTCTAACTCTCTGCTTTAGAAATGACACAGGCCGGGCAGTGGCTCACATCTGTAATATCAGCATTGTGGAAACAGAGGCAGGAGAATCACTTGAGCCCAGAAGTTCAAGATCCATCTGGGCAACATAGCGAGACCTGGTCTCTACAGAAAACCAAAAAGTTAACTGGACATAGTAGTGTGCAAGTGTAGGCCCAGGTACTCAGGAGACTGAGGTGGAAAGATCACTTGAGCCCACAGATGAAGTTCTGATTAGTGATATGACACCTGAGGGCGCAGATAATTGAAACAGCTTTGGGCTTACACCTACAAGCACAAGTCATTGGCCCAGGGATTTTTTTTTTTCAATCATACTTGTTTTCTGCTTAAATTTTAGGTACAAGTGTTTTTGCTGGAAACATTTTAATATATTGTACATACGTAAGTGCATACCTGTAAATCATTATGGAATAATCTATTATCTCTAAATCTAAATGTTTTTGAAATTTGAAAACAACCATCTATAAAAATATTAATATTGGTTTATAAATATTTAAGTAGTTTGGATCTTGAGCTTGTGGGAAAATAAGGATTCAGTTTTGTTTTCCCTTTTAGTCATTCAACTATCTTAATACTGAACTCAATTTTTTCTTAAAAATCTTTAAATTCTAAATATTTCTTGCCTCAGAAACTCTAAAAAGAGTTTAAAATTTCCACCCTTAAAAAAAGGTCCTTCTAAACGCACAGATATGCAAAACTTTAAAATGATGTGTGTGCTTCTTTCTTTCCTCACAATGTTATTTTCAAATTACAGAGTCACTTGGGACTTCTAACTAAAGAACAGCAATTGTAGACTGAATAACGCCGTCCTCACCAGAAACACAGCCATCTTGCTTTCGAAGGAAGAATGATTATTAAGAAGCAGAAACATCTCTGTAATGAATATATCCACTTTATAGTCAGCTGTATGTTTATATTTCTTACATCCTATGCAAGGCTTATGATGTTCTTATGATCTCTTGCCAACATTTTTGATTAACAAGATTGTGTGGAAGAAAACTTTTTCTGAGCACACATCATACATTTTTCTAAAAGATTTTTTGGGGTGGAGTGGCGGCACAGGGCAATTAATATTATAACTTGTGAGTGTTTATTTGTACGAGGAAGCTGCTAGGCGTGGGTTCCAGCTGGCGAGGTGAGTGTTTACCAACTGAGAAACCCGCTCTGACAGCACAATCGTGTCATTGTGCTACATGGGTGGGATGGGAGAGGGTTTGGGGAAACTACTCTAGGAAAGATTCCCGTCATTTCCTCGAAGTTACCAGAAATTGGCTCAATTTGACTTAATTTCTGGTGGCGTCAGTGTAGTATCAAGTAGTGGGAGGGCAGAGTGAAGTTGGCCTTGTGGGCTCTGGGCTCAAACAGACGTGATTCCAAATCCCAGCTCCCCCTCTTGCCATCTAGGTGACTTTGGGCAATTTGCTTAACCTCCCAAATCCTCAATTAATTCACCCATAAAGTAGGCAGACCCACATGACAGGGTTTTATGAGGATTAAATGAGATAATGCATGCACAGTATTTGGGGAAATGGCTGGTCTATGGAAAGTGTGCAGTAAATGCTATTATATTATGAAATTAAATTTTAGGAACCAAAAAGAAATTTCACAAGTAGCTATGAGGCTGATTATTTTTAAAATCACTCCCGAGCAGATCCCCTTGGGCTAGAGAAGCATTTTTACTTTTATAAAATTTCATATTTATTTAAAAGAGCCTCTGTGGGCTGAATTGGGCCCCCTCTAAAATGTAACAGAAAGACCTTTACCAGCATCATGTGGCCAAGCAACATGGCGAGGACTATGTAGTTAGGGAGAAAGACCTGCCTTGTCAATCTGATGTAGCGAAGTCCATAGCGAAGTCCATTCTGGAGTGTCGTTCCCTTAAATGAGTCCCCGAGCTGTTCCCTATGGATCACTTGCCGCCCCAGAATCCCGGATCACAAGCACTTTGGGACCTGACTAGATTTCTGTGCCACAAACCTCAGGGGATTCATGGTTCCTGGTTTGGTGATTGGATGCAATTAAAGGTAACTCTCTTTACACTGCTAAAGAATTCAAAGAACTAAACAACATTAAATAAATTTGTGTTATCATTGCTTATCTCTCAGATGATCTCTCAAGGTAGAGAATTGATTCAGTGATCCCAGCTGGTCATCTGCAAGTCACTCTCCCTCTCAAGGAAGGAAGTCAGGGTGTTCATCTGTGTGGCGTCCTTCCTGGTGTCTGGCTGATGTCTGGATTCTTTTGCTGTCTCCTAAGCCATTTAAAACTTACAGATTCACAAACTTGTGAACTTCAAAAATTATTTTCTATTTAAATGCATTACTTACTTTGAGAGAAGATTTAATCTATTAAACATCTGTATTAAAACATGATCTTTTCTGCCTTTGGGGGACTTTTTTTTTCCTTTAAGAACAAAACGATAGCAATTCAATATTTGTTAGTAAATTTTGATTTCTATATCATATAACATTAGACTGCCCTCATGAGAATACTTTATTTCAAAAGCAATTTTACAGGAAATGCTGGCTTAACGCTTTGACAATGACAATCCACAACTTTAGTTATTTTGTTCACTGCTGTAGCCCCAGCACTTAGAACTGTGCCTGCACATACTTTGTACTAAGTCAATATTTTAGACATACTATTGTATCAAAAACTCTAATTTTAAATAAAATTGCCTACAAGATCATATGGAATTAAAACAAATATTGATTACTATTCATTAAGATGAGACTGCTAGAATAACTTTATTGGTGGTCACACATTTTTCAAGAGTCAGCAGCACACAGTTAGACAGAATGATCCACCATATTCCTTTACATAAGTAAATCTTTGATTCTTAAAGTTCAAAGTAAAACCCATCAGGCACCATAAACTATTTTGATCAACTGAAACTATTCCTCTGCTCCAGGAACTGCTCCAGTGAACAGAATTTTCCTGTTTGCAATTTTCAGCTGGCAGATGAGAAACGCATGAAGCTTTATCCAAATGGAAAACCCAGTCATTCTCGGTAAAGTAGAGGGGAAAAAAAACTGTCAGCTCTAAGAATTTGTCACTGGGGAGAATATTAAGCTGATGCAACTCATTTCTTTGCATAGGAACAAGGCATAAACCGAGCAACTTCCAATTTTCACATTTAACTGGACTTTCATCATCGTAATCCCTTCTCATCATTCTCTAGTTCTCCTGCAACAGAAAGTCACCCACCACACACACACACACACACACACACACACACACACACACACGTGCGCGCGCGCGAACACAAGCATGCCCCTCCCACACACACATATACACACAAACTAGCAGTCACATACAGGTGGTTTCTGGGAATTTCTTGATGGAATTGGAAGGACTGGAGGTGGGGAAGAGATGCCCCTCGCCTACCACTGCAGCCAGTGCCACCAGCCCCAGGGTCTCGGACGAGAGGGGATGAGAGGGTGGCTCTGGTGACATTTCCCTGGTCAGCTTCCCCTCACCCTCTGCCTTCCTGTTGCATGGGAAAACTCACACTGTTGGTGGCTGCGGAGGCCCCTGGGAGGAAAGGCAGTATTTACTGAGCTGTATTATTCCTGAGCTGTAGTCCAAACCCTGCATTGTTTTTGTTGTCTGTTTTGCTTTCAATCATGGAGAGAATGGCTAGGAAGTACTCTGGAAACCAATCTAAAGGAGAAGGGACATGGACTAATATATGGTGGTTCTCAGACTTTTGGGGGTTTTGGACCAGTAATATGTTTAAAAAAAAAAGGTTGGGGAACTAAGAGACAGCTGCCAACTTTAAAACAATATCCAATTTTATCATCCACAATGGCCAGCTCTTCCTCAGAGGGAATGAGGGAAAAAAGATGCCACAGATTTCAACTTGACTGTTTTTTCCTAGTGAGAAGAAACTCAAACATGATTATTAACATAAAATTTTAGCCAGGCACGGTAGCTCACATCTGTAATCCTAGTACCACTTTGGTGGCCGAGGTGGGAGGATTGCTTGAGCCCAGAAGTTTGAAACCAGCCTGGGCAACATAGTAAGACCTCATCTCTACAAAAAAAAAAAAAAATCAAAAAAATTAGCCAGGTGTGGTGGTGTGTGCCTGTAGTCCCAGCTACTCAGGAGGCTGAGGGGGAATGATTGCCCGAGCCCAGGAGGTTGAGGCTCAGTGAGCCAGGATCACACCACTGCACTCCAACCTGGGCAACAAAGCAAGACCTTGTCTTGAAAAAAAGTAAAACTTCAAAGAGAAAAAACAACAAGGCTGAGCAACTGTGGCTTTAATCCTTCCTCCTTGATGGGACAGAGACCATCTTTAGCTTGGCCTCTGTCCCCACCATTTCAGAGGACATAGGGGTGTCTACAGGAACATGTCTGGCCAGTATCTTGTAACATGGACACCTGAGCCATATGGCCAGGGCTGTCTTGACCTCACCCTCGATATGCCCTTCAGGCTTTCAAGGGCTGTGTATTTGAATGCTGTCTCGATACACGTGTGGTCCCCCAGAGGTAATCTGTGCATTCAGTGCAATCAGGTCACTGAGAGGCAGGTGTGTAACCAGCGTGACGGTTATCCAAACTCGCACCACCAAGCAAAGGCCAGATCAAGTTGCTGAAGAGGCTGCAGACCTCAGAGAGTCTCAGGAACTGAGGAATGATTTTTTGTGCGGGAACTAGAGTTTGTATCTACATTCATCCTACAAATAAGTCTATTTATAAATCTATGACATATCTATAAATATTACAGATTGTTTCTGGTGAAGTCAGAGAAAAAGAGAAAATAAAATGCTTTGCTATTAAGTATGATTAAAAAGGTATATTTATGGCCCTTCTTGGAAGATTTTTTTTGGTGTGTTTTTTCTTTTCCTGTATTTATCAGAATAGATGCATTATGGAAAAATAATGCAATACATAAATTCTAGTTATATTAACATAAAAATGAAAAGTAATCACAGGAAATGATTACAGCATAAGTATGCTTATGAATTAAATGTTTTTCTCTGTAAAAGATACAGTGCATGATTTCTAGTGGAAAAAATAGCATGTTTATTTCGTATTTTCAATTGAACTTTTTTTAAATATAAAAAAAGGAAAAGATGCCCAGGATGTTAATGTGAGTTAATATAATTATAATTAGTCTGAACAACTCTCCCTTCTGCTCTGAAGCACTCACTAACATTTAATGGAAATGCCAAGTCTGATGGGCTGGAAGATGATTCTCAAGTAATATCTATACTTGCCCTCCCTGCCCCATAGTTTTGTTCTTGAAGAGCCAGTGGTCTGTACAGTAGGGGCCCAACCCTGTACCAGCACAGGGACTTTTCTTTCCTTTCTGTCACACCCCTCTGGTTGTTGAGACCCAAGGTCATCTGTATGTAGGTTGAGGGGTACAAGTGTCCTGGTTCCTGGAAGGGGTTTTCATCCACACAAGAGAGCTTGCACAGAGCTGGGCAAAGCGCAGATGTGTCACCTTTCTTCCAATGGACAAGCTGGAGTGCCTGTGCATTCCGTGAATGAAAGAAACCTTCCCCAGGGACTTGAGGCAACAGCTCACATGGCTTCAACTCCAGGTCGGCTTGTGGCGCTACCTCTAACTGTGACAGTCAAAGAAAACAAAAGATTAGTATTTTAAGATTCCATCTTGAAAAAAATTTTACACATTTGTCCTCTCAACTTCTCCCTACCCCTGTCCACTTTACAATTAACCTTCTGTTATCACCAGCCCAGTTTCCAGGCTTCATGAAGCAGAATAGGGTAAATGGATTGGAGAGAGATAGGACCTCAAAGGTGAGAGGAGGCAGGGAGGCCCTGAAGACCAGGGTTAGGAAGGTTGAGGCCTGGAAAGGTAAACTGAAGAGACAGTGAAGAGAAATAGTTGAAACAGCACCAAGCTCTGATCACTCAGGATTTGAGAACACTGAAGAGGAAGAGCCATGTGGCTCACATCTATAATCCCAGCTTTGGGAGGTTGAGACAAGAGACTGAGACAAGAGACTCACTTGAGCTCAGGAGTTCAGGACTATCCTGGGCTACATAGCAAGACCCCGTCTCTACAAAAAAAATAAAAAAATTAGCTGAGCCTGGTGGTTCGGGCCTATGGTCCCAGCTACTTGGGAGGCTGAGGCGGAAGGATCACTTGAGCCCAGAAACCGAGGCTGAGGTGAGCCAAGACATTTCCACAGACTGTGCCTGAATCGTAAAGTAGAACCACACAACAGCTAGAAACATTCTTTCAGAAACTTTAAAAATGTGTTTAAAAGTTTAAAAATGTGAATGGCCACAAACTGACCAAGGGGAAGAAAAGAAAGATATGAATGGCTCTCTGGTGGTTTTTGGATGCCAGACTGTGTTTGTTTGGATGATACACTAAGCAACCTGGGCCATGTGACACTGTGGTGTTTATTCAGGTGTTTACTCCTGCTCCCTGGTCCGGATGTCTTCTGATGGCCTCTGCATTGTCTGAATGTAACATTCCATTTGACAAAACTCAAATGGCAAATCTAGTGAGATTTTAGTAATGAGGCCTACCTCACATGCCTCAAAAATTCTTAGAACAGCACAACAAGAAACTCTTTCAAATCCCCACAATGTCATGAAAAGCAAAAGATGCTATTTTCCATGTGAAAGTGAGGGTTCTCGGGATACGATATACAAGATAGGCTGGTAGAAACTAATATGTGAGTCATGAGTCTTATTTATTTTCTGGTACAATCAGAGTTGTTTTTTTTCTTTTTTACTTTAGCTAAGTCATTTATCCTTGATAATTCTCCCAAGGATGAGGTAAGAGAATAAATCAGATTATCATTTGTTCCTGTATCAATGTGCCATATTGAGCATTTTAATAAAAATGAGCAACATTATCACAAGGCTGGGATATTAGCCAGGGTTCTGGACACCCCATGGCCCAATTAACACAAAATTAACCATCACAACTAAGTTTATAAAATCATAAATAGAGCCAGGTGCTATGGCTCATGCCTGTAATCTCAGCACTTTGGGAGGCTGAGGCAAGAACTTTCTCTTGAGCTCAGGAGTTCGAGGCTAGCCTGGACAACAATAATGACACCCCATCTCTACAAAAGACAAAAAAAAAAAAAAATAGTCAAGCATGGTGGCTTGTGCCTGCAGTCCCAGGTACTCAGGAGGCTGAGGAGGGAGAATCATTTGATCCTGGGAGTTTGAGGCTATGGTGAGCTGTGATCACACCACTGCATTCCAGCCTAAGTGACAGAATAAGTAAGGGACCCTGACTAAAAATTAAATTAACTAATTAATTTAACTTAATCATAAATAAAGTCATTTAGAGAGTCCCTGGAAGGTGTGGTGGCATCGGCAATTATTCTGGAGAAATAAAGAGAAAGAAAGAGAGAGACAGGGGGAGAAAGAAAGAGACTGGACTCTGTCTAGTGCAGAAACCATTTTAATGGGACGAACCGTAAGCCTTTTATCCTAAAGTTTCACAGGTTAAATCACAAGACTTTCACATGAACACAAAGCCAGGTGGGTGAGGGGCATTCCCCTCCCACCAGGTGTTTCCTCAGGCATGAGGAAAAACAATCCCAATTAAATCACAAAACTTTTACATAAACATAAAGCCAGGTGAATGTGATAACCATTACACTACAGAAACTCTTAATTATAGCCCAAACCAGTTCCTAAGGAATGTGGCCCAGCCCAAAGTTCGTGCTGGGCCGTTTCTAATAACTCTAAATAATTATCTATATTATTAAGACTGAAACAGCACTTTATATGTATATACTAATTCTACAAATATAATCTTATAAAGAAGCTTGTACCATATTAAAGGCTCCCAAATGTGACCTGAGTTTGAATTAAGTTTAAAGCCAAAATTGCAGTCTGTGAGAAACGGGAACAATGGACTCCTAAAGTAAGCCATGCTTCTCATACTCTCAGAGCTTCATGCTTAGATCATCAAAGTTCCTGCTAGTGGGATGTGCCAAACAGCAAAGAAGGGAAGAGGAAATGGGCCATCAGCTCCTGAACTCATCCTAGTGGTCTCAGGGTCCGCAGCCCACCTGGATCCCTAACGCTCAGGCAGGCCTCCTCCGCCAGCTCCCAACAAGAATACAATGTGAGATGTGTCTCTGCTTGTCAGTCTGAGAACTGGTCAGGAATTCACTTTTCTAGGGCAAGGGCATGTCTAAAGTTGTGGGTTCCCCTCACAGATGCTTCCCACCTGCAGCATCTCTCCTGAAGGGCCAATCTTCTGATGAGTTGAAGTGAATGAATGGCAAATGTAGAATTAGCCGTGGGCTGGGGGCAGGGAGATGGAGGGCACAGGGGACCAGGCAAGAGCCAAGAGGGTGCCCAAAGAAGCTTCCAGCTGGATCCCTGTGGAGCACGCTCACGGGAAACCACTTCTTCCTGCCTGAGACTTCCCAGATCTCTTACTGCCACCCCAGGGATTTAAGAACTGGACAACCTTTTGGGGACATCCAGCTAAGGGGATGGTGAGGCTGCTGAGAGGAAGTGAAGGGAGTGCTTGGCCAGCTGTTGAGCTCAGGTGTCCCAGGGTGCCGTTTCCCGGCTTCGTTTTATCTCTTGGTGTTCATTTTGTTTGCAACATAGATACATTTCAGTTTGAAAGTGCATCAGAGCTGTGCCTCCACCCTCCTCATCAGGTGCACCCACTCTTCTCAGGCCTGAGGAGTCCTTCGAGAATGTCTTCTGGAGAAAGAGCATCTTTATAATAATGATTACCAGTAACTCATTATCTCCTCACCAACCCAAAAGATTTCCTTCTCCAGGGCATGTCTACACAACAGTAAGTAAACACAGGAGGAAAGAATTAGCTGCAATTACAATTCCTTTTTGTGGAAACTGGTTTGACACACTGAGAGTTTTCTGCCCCGCTTCTTCAATGAGTGTGTTTGTAGTTGATCAATTTGCATAACAAACATGACTCTGGCATGCTCACTGCCCAGCCCTCAAGGGAGAACTCATTTCTCCTTCTTTTTCTCTTCATACATGTCTGCACATCTCTTCTGGGCTATGGGCCTGGTGGCATAATTATTTGAGCGCAGGTCTTATCTTCCTTACTGGGTGGTAAACGCCTTGATCTCTGTGTCATTCAGTTATACCCTTTGCATAGCGCTTAGCCAGTGCATTCCTTTTGGTAAGCTCTCCCTAAATACGAGCAGTGTACTGATAATTCATATCTGCCACAGGAAAGCCAGTTCATACTTATGGAAACATCATGAAAGACCCAGCATTGTACTATCCCCCATGAAGGGACATGGTCCCCAACAAAGAGGAACATTTGCAACAACATGGATGAACCTGCAGAAATAATAATAATAATATAATAATAATAAGTGAAATAAGCTAGACACAAAAAGAAAATTCTGTATGATCCATTTATATGTAGAATCTTTTTTTAAAAGTTAAATAAATAGAAACAGAGTACAATGGTGGCTACCAGAGGTAAAGGTGGGGAGGAAATTGGGAGAAGGTCAAAGGGTACAAATTTGCAGTGAAGTAGGGTGAATACATCTAGAGAGCTCATGTACAACATGAGGACTGTTGTTAATAATGTTGTGTTATGCCTGTAGTTCCAGCTGCTTGAAAGGCTGAGGCGGAAGGATCGCCTAAGCCCAGCAGGTCGAGGCTGCGGTGGCCATGAATGTGTCACTGCACTATAGCCTGGGTGACAAAGTGAGACTCCAACTAAAATAATTTAGGGTTAGGTATACAAATGTTCATTATACAGGTACCCTTGTTGATAAGGTGTGCCAATATGCACGATATCTGTAAATATTATTGTAGTGTATTGAGAAATACCAATTTATGTGTGGGGAAATAAAATAGTAAATACAACTTAACTAACAGGAGAACTCTTATTTTAGTAAAAATCATATCCACTAAGAATGAGGTTCAGGGGCTGATTTTATAGTTCATTTGTAAGACAAATAAGCAATAATAGCAGGAAAACCCCTTTTTAAAAGTTCATATGTACAAAGAAACACAAACAAGTAAGATTAGCAGAGAAAAATCTTCAAAAAAGGATAAATTGTGTGTGAGAAGGGTAGTATTACCAGATATTAAAGTATACTATAAAGCTTCTATAATGAAAACTATGTGGTATTGGTATGTGAAAAGAATGACAGACCAATGGAAAGGAGCAGAAAAATGCAGAAACAGACTTAGCTACATATAAGAATATAAAGTTTGGTAAAGTTGGCATCTCAAATCAGTGGCGGGGGGGAAATGTATATTTTTTAAGGAATAATTGAGAAATTATGAGTTATAAAATTGTATCCATTCCTCATACCACAACATACCAGAATAAATTCTAGATGAATAGGAGACTTAAATATAAACAGTAAAATCATATAATAATCAGAAGAAAATTTAACATTAGTGAATTTATAACTGGGGAGTGAAAAAACTTTCCCAACTAGAACTCCAATATCTAGAAACAATAAGGAAAAAGAACTCGTGCATCTTGATTATAGGTAATAAAATAAACTTTTGTATGGCAAAAATATACCATAAGCAAAGTATAAAAACAAATGACAAAAAAAGTATGTGCAAATAATATCACCACTAAAGGGTTAATATTCCTAGTAGATCTGATGATATCAAGGAATCATTGGCAACTTTTCAGGTATGATTCTACTCTGGTGGTTATGTTTTTTAAAAATAGTCCTTATTGTTTAGAGATACTTATTCAAATATTCATGGACAAAATTATATGCTGTCTTGAATTTGCTTCACAATAATCAAGGGGCAAGAAAAGAAAATAGATACAATTCAAGTGGCCATAAATTGGAAATTGCTGAAGGTGGAACATAGAAACCCATTATACCAGTCTCTTTCTTTTTGTATATATCTGAAATTTTCTATACTCAA
The DNA here is from genome assembly GCF_000164805.1 of Carlito syrichta. Classification (NCBI taxonomy): domain Eukaryota; kingdom Metazoa; phylum Chordata; class Mammalia; order Primates; family Tarsiidae; genus Carlito; species Carlito syrichta. The sequence continues at coordinate 783,187 of NW_007256305.1, forward strand.
AAGAGAAAATTTCTTTTAAAAAAAATCTATATAAAGTGCACAATTATCCTTCAATAAATGCCCGTTCTTGTTACAGCTATGCTCAATACAAGTTTGAGAACATGAATGGAATATGAACACAATCTCATATATTTGACCTAATAATTCTTTGTCATGTTTTTCAAAAAGTAAAGGTCATCATCTCTATGATCATGGCTCACTAAATGTTCTGAGGGGCTCTCCTGCTACAAAATAACTAAATTCTTTTGAAGACACACTCTGAGACATGACTGGTTTCACAAGAGATCCATGTTATATTCAGAGATCATTACCTACACTCCAAAACCTCAGCCAAGACCAGAGGTCCCAGGAGCTGGGACCTGGAAGGAGCTGAAAAGAGGCAGAGTCACTCAAGGCTGGTTGGACAATAGTGTGCCCCACTGTAGCAAGAGTAAAAAAAAACCTCAGCCCCCCCTGGGCTATCCAAGACCTTTGGGGAGATTTCAGTGGTCACAGCTATAGAAGCACATTGTACCTGGGGAAAACTTTTCCAGTCCTAACTTAGCCCTCACTAATTAAGATCAAGCAGTCAATTCACAATCAAAGACCAACACACCCACACAAATGCAAACCACTCTCACTGAGAGTTGGCAGAAACAACAACAGAAATCAAGCAAGGAAAACAAAAACCACAAATATGGACCCTTGTGGACCTAGATTTAAGAACTATCAGATACAAAATAAAGAATACTCAGGTATAAATATGCAAAGTTATAAATAACTCAATCACAAATATGACCAATCAATAAAAGATCATAAGGGAATGAACAGATAAATTTAATTTTTTAACTGAAAACTTTAGAAATAAAAAATTAAATTTTGAGATAGAAATCTTAATCAAAGGGTATTGCCTCAGTTGACTCTATGAAAAAGAAATAAATAGAGCACTGGAAGAGATCTATTTTTTAAATTACCAAAACTGTAGCACAAAGTAATAAGAAAAAGGTGACAAAGACATAGAGGATAGGAACAGAAGGAATAATATGTGTCTGATCAGAATCCTAGAAAAATAATCCAAAGTGAAAGGAGAAAATATTATATATATATTGAGTTGGAGTCTCACTCTGTCGCCCAGACTGGAGTGCAGTGGCTGCTCCCAGCCACTGGAGCCTTGACCTGCTGGGCTCCGGCAATCCTTCCGCCTCTGCTTTCCAAGCAGCTGGAACTACAGGCGTGCACTACCACGCCTGGCTAATTTTTTGATTTATTGTAGAGATGAGGTCTCGCCAAGTTGCCCAGGCAGATCTCAAACCCACGGGCTCAGGCAATCCACTCACATCAGCCTCCCAAGGCGTGGGATTACAGGCTGAGCCACCAAGCCCGGCAAAAAGATAATATTTAAAGAGATGATAACTATCACAATTTCCCGAATTAATGAAAACTACACACATCCACAGAGCTAGGAAGAAAAATTGACACCAAACATGATAAACAAAAAAGAAGCCCATGCATGTCACAGACTGGGATGTCTCCAGATTGATGCTGAGGCCAGATATTTATTAGGAATCAACACCTGTGAGAGGGCCGAAAGAGAAATTTAACAAGAGGGCAGTCACGGAGTCTAGGCCCACTCCAAGGGGAGCACTGGTGTCCAAGTAATTAGGTCTTTAGACTCCCCACCAAGTCACTGGATGTGGACCAACCAAGGACAGGGATGCTCTGGGACCAGGGGGCTGTCTGTTCTTGAGGCAATCACAGCCAGAAACTGTCTGTACCACTTCCAGAACCTGCTATGAAAATATCTTTATTGAAGAGGAATGTAGGCAGGCATCTCTATGTCTACTTCGCTCCACCCCTGGCAACACTCACATCCATTTCTTTACATGCATTCAGCTCTTCCTGGATCACCGTGTGCCTGTCTTTCTGATGGAAACTTGAGATAGTTAACAGTGCCAACAACTCTGCCACTACAGTTAGTCATAGGGCTGCGAGGAATACCCATTATCTCCCACCTCCACCACCTGCCGGAGATCAGTTCCAGCCAGGTTCAGGGTACCCCAAAGGGAGAGACGGCTTCGGCTATTGGGGGGAAGAAGAAAGAGAGAGACTCACTCTGGCCCATGATTCTATCATGGCTCTTAAACTGCTCACCCTTCCTTGCTCTGAGACTGGACTCCAGTCTAGTGCAGCTCTACAGAGTGGTCCGCGGCACCCTGGGTGAGGTCCTATTCAGAAAAAGAAAAAGAAAGCTTACTTTGAGGTCCCAAATTCAGGCGCCACTTGCCGGAGACCAGTTCCAGCCGGGTTCAGGGTACCCCAAAGGTGGAGACAGCGTCAGCAATTGGGGGGGAAGAAGAGAGAAAGAAAGAGACTGGACTCCAGTCTAGTGCAGAAGCGATGTGTGTTATTGGGAATTACAATGGGTCTTTTATACACAAAGTCAGATGTGGGAGGGGTGTCCCCCCACCTACCAGAAACCTTAATCCATGAAAACTTAATCAATGATTGCCTTTAAACCCTTTTCATATGATAATCTTAAAATCTCATAACAAAGGATAACCTAATCTTTGACTGATATATTCTATAATCCTTTTTCATCCTAAGCTGATTATTTTATGCCAAGTTAAAGAATTCTATAGAAGCTTAAGTATTTACTTTACAAACGAAAGTGGCCCATCCCAGAATGTTTGGAATGTGGCCCAGTCCAAAGTTCACAGTGTGCTACCTGCAAGTAACCCAGCCACATTCTCTCAACAAAATGGCTGTCTTCTAAAACTGTATTCTACAATTTACACCTTCAATAAATCCTAAGATCACGACCCAGAAACCTGTGACCAATACTAAGGCTCTTAGATGTGACACGAATTTGAATTATAAGTTGTGTGAAAGCCAAAACCACAGTTTGTGGAAGGATGGGAGCAATGAGCTTCTAAAGTTAGCTTGTGTTCGTCCCGGTCTCAGAGTTTCTATGTTTTGAGCTTACAGGAGCTTAATCTGGTTAGTGCTGAGTAGAAAGGGGGAGGAAATGGGGTCAATAGCTCCAGAACGCATCCTAGTGGTCTCGAGATCAACAGCCCTTCCTGATCCCTAACGCTCAGTGGGCCTCCGTGGCTGGCTCCCAACAACCACCCAATTTTCCTCGCCCTTAACTATCAGCCTTGTACCTTGGTGTCTGACATCGTGGTGTGACCCAGACAGCCCGTGAGGAGTCTGAGCCCTTAGTCACCCTGTCCCTCTCAGGCTCAGTGTTGCTGAGCTTGTAAAGGCAAAGCAGTACCAAAAAGACCTAAGTGTATCACTTGGGTGATGCAAAGGCTTCTCTCTGCTCCACTGGACACAGCAGCCCTTCCTTCTTCTTTATTTTTGGAGGGTATATCCCAGCACAGGAACCTCAGAATGTTTACTCATGTGCCAGATCCCTAGTTCTCAGTGTTCATTTCCCATTCTCTGGAGCACACATGTTTTCACAGAAGCTTCCAGTCACATCTTGCTCATCCAATCCTACTCATCCAGTCTGATGAGCGCGATATCATTGAGATGCTGAATGAGTGTGATGCTCTGGGGACACAGAGATGGTCCAGAACACTTCAGCCAGCATTATGACACAAAGACATCTCCCAGAGGCATGACAGTAAATGTGTAGTGTGCCGTTGCCCATTCCATATGAAGGTGAATTCTTTCTGATCTTCTTTTTGATGAGAATAGAAAGAGCACATTCACCAAACTAGTAGCACATAGGAGGTACCTGAGGCCAGGTCAACCTGCTGTGACTGAGATGCCAGAAAATATGCAGGAGCTGCAATCAGAGCTCCTGCCTGGGTGGGTCTGGGGGAGTCCACTGTCATCCTCCAGAGTCTGGTATCTGCAGAGGCCAGAACGGTGAATTCAAAGAAGGCACAATGGGCACCCTCCACCCATCCTTTAGATCAGGGCCCAGAAAACGATGGGCTGACCTGGTTTTGGAAATAAAATGTTGTTAGAACACAGTCGTGCCTATTTATTTATGTACCACCCTGCTCTTTGCCACAAGAGGAGAGTAGTTGCAACAAAGACCATCTAACCCACTATTTATCATTCGGTCCTTTCAGAGAAAGTTTGCCAACCCTGTCTTTGTTCCTTAAAGGTGACTTGATCTCTACTGTCTCCCTTCCTTTCTCCAAAATTGTTGTCCTTTTTTTTTTCATATATAGCGATAGTGTCTTTCTCTGTTGTCCAGATTGGTCTCGACCTCCTAAACTCAAGCAATCCTCCCACCTCAGTCTCCCCAACAGCTGAGACTATGGGCATGAGCCACATGTCTGGCAAACAAAATTATTGTTCTTGCTTTACTATCATGACTGGGAGGGGGATACAGTTTTTGAGGTCTCTACTTCACCTTTCTCATAGGCAAAAGACACAATATGACACAACTGCCATGTACGGGGATTTTAACTGAACGTTCCAAGATCAAAGAAATTAACATGGAACCATGTGAGCCCAGGGGACTCCCTGGAAGTTAACTTTGACCAGGACTTATTTATTACCTGGCCCTAGTGGGCTCCACACTAACAGGCCACAATGACACCTTCTATCCAATAGTCCTCTAAATATTTGAGTATTTTCCTTTCCCATGTCCGCAGTTATCTAGTACATGGCCACAGGAGACGCTCTGGAGAGTCACCACCATGTCTACACGTTACAGTGTTGCTCAGTTCCTTCTCCTGGGGACCTGGCCTTATCTTCAGTTTCTAGGTTTGAAATCTCACACAGGTTTGGGGAAAAAAGCAAGGGACCTTTTATTGAAGCCATTACTCTTATTCTCCTGGTCACTACCTCTGATTTTTTCTGATGGTATAAGCTGAGTAGTTCCCGGTCAGCTACCCGGCTATTTTGCTTCTAGGAATACCATGCTCGTCTACGACCCTACCAACCTGAATGTGCCAGATCTTTCTTATCTTGGAAGCTGAGCAGGGTGGAACCTGGTCAATACTTGGATGGGAGAATGTCATGTGATCCATCTCCTTAGGTCTCTTTGGGTGGCTGCCTGGCTGCCATTTCACACTCCCGCCTGGCCTCTACTGTGTTGGGGTCCCATCATCCCCATGTAAGTAAGCCTAAGTCTACACTGACCTCTCCTACTCCAGCTCTGGACTACAGAAGAAAGCCACCACTGAGCGTTTTAGTGATGCTGGTGTCCTTCCCACCAGCAAATCCTTGTAATCTTGTTAATACAATGTCCTCTGTGCATTCCCAAGGAACAGAATCTTCTGATGGCCTTCATGTCTCCTCACTAAGCCTTTTTTTTTTTTTTTTGAGTTGGAGTCTCACTCTGTCACCCAGACTGGAGTGCAGTGGCACGCTCCCAGCCACCGCAGCCTTGAGCCACTGGGCTCCGGCGATCCTTCCACCTCAGCCTTCCAAGTAGCTGGAACTACAGGAGTGCACTACCACGCCCGGCTGATTTTTGATTTACTGTAGAGATGAAGTCTCACCAAGTTGCCCAGGCGGGTCTCGAACCCGCGGGCTCAGGCAATCCACTCACCTCAACCTCCCAAGGCATGGGATTACAGGCTGAGCCACCGAGCCCGGCTCTCACTAAGCCTTTTAATTGCTTCCTTCACCATCTGCCAGGACAATGTGAACATTTCAACTTTCTGAAGACCATCTCTTTTTCACATTTCTGAGAGCCCCTCTAAAAGCAAGCTCACCCTTTCTCCTGAGGTCCCTACCATGGTTTTAAATCCTATATCTGGGAGAGTGATCTCAAGAATTAATCAATTCTCTCCTATCTAATCTTATGTTCCTGTTGCCCATGTCAAGCTCCCTCAGAATCTCACCCCATGCAAATCTCCGCGCTTCTTCACAGGAGGCTAGGTCTTGGGGCTCCTTCTGAGCATAGACCCTTATAAGTCCCCTAACGTTCCCCAGCTGGAGAAGGCTGTGACTTAACCCTAATGGCAGAATGGTTAAGAGAAGAGGTAAGGGGGATCCTGAGGGGACACATGCTGTCATGTCAGGGAGAGACCTCTAAATTTTCTCCAAAAAGGGCAGTATACGAATTCTTAATAGAAAAGGACGGGACTGAAGGTTCAGAGAGTTCAAGAGTCTGAACACTCACAATTTTAGGGGTGATTCACCCTGATATCTGTACCCCAAAAGTGGGGTCTGCTTTTCCCTAAACAAGATCTGACCTTGACATATGGGACTAGTCTTGGTCGAAGGTTTAGCCTTCTCTGAAGCTTGATCCCTTGACTGAGTCCTGGGCCTGAGCCTGGGCCTGGTCTTCACCTTTCTCTACTGCTTGCTACAAGAGATGAGAGCCCTTTTATCAGCTGTCAGAGAAGGCTTCTGCTTTTTGTTGTTAGCTTTTCAATTGCTAGTGAGTCATTTACAGCTTTTTATTAGCTCTTTCCAGGGCATCAACAGTGCTTAGCAATAGCCATCTGATCCCTTACGCCTAGGGTTCCTGTTTTCTCAAAACTTTTCAAGTGCCTGACAAGTCACCAGCTAGTACAGCACACTCCCCCGGCACACCATCCACACTTGTCTCTGGGGACCTGGTTAAACACTGAACTGCGACTCTGTGCCAGGTACCATATGGACGTCTCCTAGCACAGTGATGAGGGGACCATTGTCAACAGGGAGATGTGAGATCTGGCTCAAAACCTCATCTTATCATCAGACCACTGCTAGTACTGATTGTCTCAGTGGGAGAAATGGGGACTACATTCAGAAGCAGCAAATATGTTTATAGAAATTATAACTAATGTTCCGGTTCTTTGGTGGGCTGGCAAATTCACTGTTGTTTACCATATTACCTGGTAATTTACATATATTTACATATAATCTTTTAGGTATATCTCATGAATTTTTTAAAGATGAGACAAGCAATGCATTGTTTATTAATTGCTTATATTGTATAACATCTAACATTATCATAATTAGAAAAAGTATTACTACTATTAAAAATTTTTGTGACCGGGCGTGGTGGCTCAGCCTGCAATCCCAGCACTTTGAGAGGCCAAGGCGAGAGGATTGCCTGAGCCCGCGGGTTCGAGACCAGCCTGGGCAACTTGGTGAGCCCTCGTCTCTACAATAAATCACAAAAAAACTAGCCAAATGTGGTGGTGTGCGTCTGTAGTTCCAGTTACTTGGAAGGCTAAGGTGAAAGGATTGCCTAAATTCAGCAGATGGAGGCTGTGGCGGCCGTGAGCGTGCTGCTACCCTCCAGTCTGGGCAACAAGAGTGAGACTCCAACTCAAAAAACAATTTTTTTTGATTAGGCTTCCAAATACTTTAAACCAGTTTATGCACTTTTTGGTTGTTATTGAAAGTTTATGCAGCCTATTGGAATTAACTGAGAATAGGTATAGTTTATTTTCTTTGTCATTTGTTATTGTAATTTTATCTTGATCATTGATTTGGGGTAGAAAATAGCTCAATTATCTTTTAACAAATACAGTTTGCTTTAGCTTTTAACTAATTTTTTTTTTAGTTGGAGTCTCACTCTGTTGCCCAGGCTGGAGTGCAGTGGCACTCTCATGACTACCACAGCCTTGGCCTGTTAGGCTCAGGCAATCCTTCTGCCTTAGCCTCACAAGCAGCTGGAACTACAGGCACACACCACCTTGCCTGGCTAATTTTTTTGATTTATTGCAGAGACAAGGTCTTGCCAAGTTGGCCCGGCTGGTCTCGAACTCCTGGGCTCAGGCAATCCTTTCACCTCACTTCCCAAAGTGCTGGAATTACAGGCGTGAGCCACTGTACCCAGCCAAGTTTTTAACCAAGCCTTAAGTTTCTGTTTTTAGAGACTGATAAATCTCTAAGAAGACCTGATCTTGACAGGGTTCCAAGACAGCATTCTCAATTTCATACAGGTTCATTTCCTAGGCCAAGCTCTAATAAATTTGTTTGTGCTGATATTGCTTTGTTGAGTTTCATCTTTCCATAAACTCGGTTACAATATTAATATAATGATTCTCAATTCTCTGGATGATGGAATCCTTCAATATCGATAAGATTTTGCATGGGCCAGAGTTAGCTAAAATCCAGAATGACTCCTTTTTGTTTTTCAAGCAAGAGTAAATGATCACATCTATCTTTTGTAAAAATACATCTGACTATTATACAGATAACATATGAGAAGGAAGAATATAGGAAGGAAAGGAGGGATGCCAATGTCCAAATAAAAAATAGTATGTATCTGAATCATACAGTGACAGTAATAATGGCTCTATCCTAAGGGAGGGGCTTGGTGATCAGTTGGACATGAAGGACAAGAGGTTGTCAAAGATGACTTAAACTTCTAGTCAGGTTGATTTGGCGGAAATGATACCATCAGCACAGATTACTCATCCAGAATGAATCAGTATGCTTGGTAGGACAAGGACTAACTTGAGTTTCACCTATGTTGACTGTGAGAGGTCCACAGGTCACACAGGTAGAGCTATCAGGGATTATCTAGCTGGGACTATTGCCAAAGGAATACATTGTCAGTTTTTAAAAATAATTTTAAAATATCTCTGTCATTATCTCAGTTATGCCTTTAACTATTTCCCAGAGGAAATGAGAGAGGGGCAGATCTCCCAGACCTGTGGGAAAGAACAAAAAAGACAGCCCTAGGCCAATCCTAGAAGCATTTGCAGATGCATGAAGGCCTAACATGGAACTGAATTTTTCTCCCTCGTATATTAGATTTATTCTTTTTAAAACCACAGTACAAAATATTTTCAAAACTATAACAAGTTCAATGCTTTATAAGTTTGTAACATACAGCTCATGCCAAAAATGAATGATTATATCCTGACAACTATGCCATCCATTACTCTCAGTTGGCCAACACAGGAATAATCAACATATAACTACAGGTCTAACAAACATCAATACACAGCAATAAACCAACCAGTTCTTTCATAAATGGAATATATAAAGCATTAGCAGTAAGTCTGCTCTGGGCTTTTGTTTTTAGTTCGACTTAGCTGACCTTAAAATAGATATGCATTGGGAGACATATAAAACTTCCTCAAATATAGTACTATTTAATTTAGCATAAGCCATGGAGGGTTGCATCTCTGGAGAGAATTTTTACATTCTAATAACTATAAAAGTAAGATCTAAAACAAAGTCATTTCTCTAAAATTTCCATATTCTAGTGAATTTTGTGAATGTATCTTGGAGCTTAATAAAAATATCACTAATAGGTATGTCCCTTCAAAGCTGTTCTCAACCCTGGGATTCATTTTTGAGCATCTACTCTCTTGGTAATTGAGGTTTCTTTCACTTTGGTAGCTATCCTTGTAATTTTGTTATGAGGCCACTGGGTGGTGCTAAAAAATACTGTGATCAAACTGTATATGCAATGTCCCAGGGAGGCAAGATTGGCAGCAAGGAATTGATTAATGGACATATCTTCTCCACCAACGATTTAGCTTTTGTAGTCCCAACAAAACAAACACATTATTGTAAGCAAGTCTTCAGTGAATGAATTTTATCTTCTGGGCCGTGAATGCCCCGGTTCAACCCCCTACCACCTTAGGTGCTTTTTCTATTTCTGGTCCTCCTCATATCAATCTGTGAAGTAGGTATTTTTATTACTCTTTCACAGAGGATAACACTACAAAGGGAAATTAAGGAGCCAAGAGACTAGTTGCCTGAGTATATTGGTAAAGAATCCTCAGAGAAACAGGACATATATATAGCATTCACGTAGTATTTGGATAGATATAGATAGATCAAAAAAATGGAATTTATTTATTAAAAAAATTGTGTATTTATTTTTACATATCTAAACTTCAATCACCTTCAAAGTACTCCATTTGATGCAATACACCTATCGAGACACTTTTTACAGTGCTAAAACAGTTTTTGAATTTGTCATTTTTGATGCCTTTTAGTGCTTCTGCTGTTTTTTGTTTCACCTCTTCCACATCGGTAAAACATTTTCCTTTGAGGATTTTTTTCACCGGGGCGAAAAAAATGTCGCTTAGAGAGAAATCGGGTGAGTAGGGAGAATGAAGCATAGGGATCATGCTGTTTTTGGTCAAAAGCTGCTGAACATTCAGCACAATGTGAGTAGGTGTGCTCATAAATCACCCATCATGAAATGGACAAGCTCACTGAAGGAATCTCTCCCCACAAAATTCACTGAAGCCAAACACAGCCTCTTACAATAATGTTAGCTGGTACAGTGATGCCAATGGGTCCCTAGAACACTTACCTAGTGAGGAAAGCTTGTACTACAAGGGGCCTGCCCTCCAAAAGATAATTTTTTGGTTTTGGGTGGTCATTCCTCATATCTTCTCACGCCTACCTCCTCCCCATCCCTCCTCTCTCTCCTCTCTCCTCCCACCCTCACACAATACAGAGAGGAGAGAGAGAGGGAGAAATTTATTATGAAAAATTGACTTATGCTATTAATAAACCCAATGGTACAATTTAGTCCAGATCTGAAAGCTTAAGGGCCAGCAAAGCCAGTGGTGTAAATCCCAGTCCAAGGGCAGGAGAAGAGCAAAGTCCCAGCTCAAGTGGGAATGCAGGAAGCAAAAGGAGAGAATTCCTCCTTCCTCCACATTTGGTCTATGCAGGCCCTCAGCAGGTTGGATGCTGCCTGTCCACACTGAGGAGGGCAACCTACTCTAGAGAGTCTACTGATTAAAACACTAGTCTCATCCAGGAATACCCTCAAAGATCCTCTCAGAAATAATGTTTAATCTGGGCACCCCATGGCCCATCAAGCTGACACATGAAATTACCCATCACCTAGAGATAACCCAGCTTATTGAAAATGTTATTAAGAATTGAAAATTTTGGCCAGGCTCAGTGCCAGCACTTTGGGAGTCCAAGGCAAGTGAATTGCTTGAGCCTGTGGGTTTGAGACCAGTCCGGGCATCCTGGTGAGACCTTGTCTCTATAATAAAATAAAAAATAGCCAGGCGTAGTAGCACACGTCTGTAGTTCCGGCTACTTGGTAGCCTGAGGCAGAAAGATCGCTGGAGCCCAGAAGGTGGATGCTGGGCTGTCCATGAGCATGCGTGCCACTGCACTCCAGCCTGGCAAAGGAGTGAGACTCCAACTTAAAAAAAAAAAAAAAAAAAAAAGAATTGAAAATTTTAAAATCAGGCCTAACTCTAAGACATCAACTATCTCACATGATGCTGATCTCACATGCTACCTACTGCACTCTTCTAAGGTCTTTAGCTTAAAAAAAAATTCTTCAACATAAAAAAATGGAATTTCTGGTCTGGAAAAGTTTGGGAGAACTAGATGTTCTCAGAGGATGTAGTTTTTTTAGCTGTTGGATCTACCACGCCCCCAAAGGACGTGATGGCCCTCTTGACTTGATCTAGCAAATAATAATTTAGCCCTCTATGTGCTAGACACTGCATGTTTAATGTTATGGCAGAAACAAACATAAATGAAACCAAATTCTGCCTCCTAAGAAACTCATGTTCTTCTGCATCATTGTCTACCAAACGTCACTGGATGACACGCTATCCTAACAGAAGAATTTGGCTAAGCCAGGCCCACTGGTGTGATCCTGCAGTCCCAGCTACTCTGGGAGGTTGAAGTGGAAGAATTGCTTGAGCCCAGAGGTTCAAGACCAACTTGGGTAATATAGTGAGACTCTAACTCTAAAAATCAATTAATTACTTAATTTATTAGAAATTAAAAAGAATTTGGCTTAATGAAGGCAGCAACAATATATGGCTTAGTAGGTATAGGTTTAGTACATTACTTATTTGGAACTATCCCAAGTTCATACATAGAGCTTCGAGGACTGCCTTGAATGGCAAAAGAGGAACGTGGGTGGAAAGCAGGAGCAGTTGGAAATCTCTTTGTTTTTAAGATCATCAGAGTCTTAAGAGCCACTTGTATGCTATAATGGGCACTCTTTTTATTTATCGTCCTCCCTTCCTTGGAGGACCTGCTCCTTTCATGCATGATGAGATCCTGATGTAGCTATTAATCACACAATCCAGTACACTTTGGCCATAGGAGTGGGCACATGACTCAGTTTATCCAATCACAGCCCTCAAGGCAGAGTGACAGGTCCAAAGACACACGTGTGCTCCAAATGGAGCCAATCAGAGTCTATTCTGGTGGTTGATATATGGACACCAGTAGAAGAAGCTATTTTTTTTTTCCCCTGTGATTTCTAGCCAAATACTATGTGAAATTTGCCCACCATGTGTAGCGAGTATTCAGGTATAAGAAAGACAATCAGGGCCAAGAGGTGGAAAGCATCACAGAACTCTGATGACATCATTCAACCCCTTGGAAACATTTCTTAGACTTTCAGATATACAAAACAAATACACACATAATCAAAATATTTTGTATGTATCCATTTTGAGGATTTTTTCTGTTTCAAATAATTGAGAGTTTAAGAAGCAACAGTAGAAGTTAAATTGAAGGTATAAGTTAGATTGAGTTCTATTGCTTAGAACCAAGGTTCCTGACTTTAAAAATGAAAATGTCTTGTTACCCTTCAACCTTGCTGGTCATCAGTTAACGAAGCTGCTTCCTTAAACCTCTGAGGGTGACAAAGCTCAAAGTAGAGGGCCTGGTGCTGGTCTCCTGCTCTTCATTTGTTGTGCCCCATAAGAGCAACTCTCCTGGGAATGAGTTCACTGTGTCTCTCAGGTCTCTTAAGAAAGGACCTGGAGCAATCTCTGCCACTTTTGGGCAGTAACAAGGATTTTGCTGAGGGCAGCATCTGTGGAATCCTAAGTATCTGAGGCAGCCTTCACCTCCCTATTAGCAATTTGAGCAATTTTGCCATCAGGTCTGGGGACTTGACCCTTTTTCTTTGCTCTGGCTCTCTGCAGATGCTGAGCAATGAATTGAGATCACTGATCTAGGGTTTCTACCTCCAAAAAGAGCAGCACTTTAGCTTATTCTTCTCAGTGATGAATAAAGGGACTTCCAACCAGGAATAATCTGAAAATAAGCACTTTGTGGACCCTCACTGACCATTGTTAAATCAGTAAGTCATTAATCAATTTCAGTTACCTGGCACAATGAGAGGCTGAGGTTTGAAATCTATTGTCATGGCTGATATGTGGTCTATGGTCCCTGAGTCTGAGATCTGGTTACTTAAAACATATGCAAAAAGTAGCTGAGGTTTCAGCCTCACCGGCTCCGATAATTTACCGCTAAAAATAAGCATGTGCTCAAGAGACAACTACTATGCAAACACTCTCAGGAAGATTTTTCAGCATCTGCATACAGAAGCGCCATCCTATACCCAGGGAAGCTGAGGGCACGGCACACAAAGAATGCTTTATCTTTTAGGGGCGCCAGCATCTGCTGAGCATGAAGAAAAGACAGGACAAAGAGCTGCTTTTCTTGCTCTGGCAGAGAAGTGAAACGTGATGCATTGTTCCGTCTTAAGCAGTGGCACGTTTACTGTTCCATCACTGTGCTCAGTATTGGAGCTTGCCTTTCCTTAGAAACTTAATGCCTTCCTTAGCATCAGAGTTGGGCTACACAACACGTATAGAGATGCAGCAATGTTCAGAAAGCCTTGTTTTCACTGAGCACTCAGGGCCAAGTTCCTCATACTACTTGGCATTTAGTAAGTGCTTAATCGATTGTATTTCTTTTCCATATTTCCTTTTTTTTTTTTTTTTTTTGAGTTGGGTTCTCACTCTGTCACCCAGGCTGGAATGCAGTGGCACAAATCACAGCTCACCCCAGCCTTGGTCTTCTGGGTTCAGTCCATCCTTCTGCTTCAGCCTCCCAAGTAGCTGGGACTACAAGTAGCAGGGGCTACATGCCTGGCGATTTTTTAAAATTTTTGGTAGTGACGAGGTCTCATTATGTTGCCCAGGCTGGTCTCGAACTCTAGGCTCAAGTCATCCTCTTACTTCGGCCTCCCAAAGTGTTGGAATTATAGGCATGAGACACCACGCCCAACCATTTTCTGTCAATAGGTTTCTCCCCACTTTTAGCAAATATAATTTGCCAAAATCAGAACTATATGGCAGGTAAATTTGGACCTGTATACTGCGAAAATCAAAGAACTCTTTCCTTTAATTTGAGGATGATTTTAAATCACAAGTCCCCTCACTAAGGGTGCATTTAAAATTATCACAATTTGCATACTATTTCTCCATGAAACTTTTAGAATGTGAAAAACAGAACACACATTTGTGTATGCCGTTTTGCCCCACCAGGATTTGCAATGAGAGGATTGGAAGAAGAACTGACCAAAAGAACAGCTGTTTCATGAGGCAGGAAGTTGAAACTATTTAACTTAAAATTAGGTTTGGAGATTATCTGAGGTCTTCAAATATTCATATTGTGTCCTTCATTATCACGAGTAAATAGGAGAGACTGTGCAGTGTGTGTGAATTCACTGTGCTGCATGAGGAAAGTCTCCCAAATCATCAATTCATGAAACTTGTGGGTTTGGAATTTGAATTTTTGCCATGACCTCATACTCATCGTGCTGCTGAATTGCTTGGCCGACCTCTCTGAGACACAGAAACCCCTGTCAGGATAAGGAGAGAGAGGAATGACATGAGGACAGGAAAGAAAGACATGCTACTTGAAACCCTGCTTTCTTGGCTTGTTTAGAAATTGGAAGCCTGAGCCCGCCCCTCTGTGCAGGTCAGACTTCTCAGAAGAGGCCAACCTCCCAGTAGGGCCTCATTCCCAGCCAGCTCACCCTTGCTCATATGCTGTCTGGGTCCTCACAGCTAAACTTGATGTTGTAGAGAAATACTCCAGGCCTGAGACTGTGTGTCTCTATGGGCATCTTTTTAAATGTAGGCAGATGGTTTAGTTTCTTTTCTCTTATTTTGAGTTCATTTACAGTTTTGTGATTTATATAATTACACATAACATTATCTAAGGAGAAGTGAGGTTTTCTCGTGGTTCCTAATTATCTAAGGCCTGATGCTTGCTTGCATTTACAGAATGATAACTGACATCGCTGGCTACCAGCTAGCTCCTTTCCGTTCTTGCTACCCAAGTCAGAATTGTTGAAGACCATAACCTAATCTAGGGCTCGGCAAGTCTTGTATGGGGAACTAAATATCAGAAGCCCAGAATTTGGTTTCTGAAGTGCTGTGACGAACTGACTTCATAGGCTTAAGTAAGTCCTGGACTTCAGGACCCTTATGATGGTTAATTTCTTTTTCTTTTTTTTTTTTTTTTTTGAGTTGGAGTCTCACTCTGTTGCCCAGAGTGCAGTGGCATGCTCCCTGCCACCGCAGCCTCGACCTGCTGGGCTCCGGCGATGCTTCTGCCTCAGCCTTCCAAGTAGCTGTAACCACAGGCGTGTGCTACCACGCCCGGCTAATTTTTTATTTATTGTAGAGATGAGGTTTCGCCAAGTTGCCCAGGCGGGTCTCGAACCCACGGGCTCAGGCAATTCATTCACCTCAGTCTCCCAAAGCACGTGATTACAGGCTGAACCACCAAGCCTGGCTATGATGATTAATTTCATGTGTCAACTTGGGTGGATGATGGTGCCCAGATATGTGGTCAAATATTATTCTGAATGTTTCTGTGCAGGTGTATTTGCATCAGTGGACTTTTAAGTAAGGCAAATTGCCCTCCATAATGTGGGTGGGCCTAGTTCAATCAGTTGAAGACCACAAAGACTGATTTACCTAATTAAAAGTGAATCCTGAAGATGCCTGGCCTTTGGACTTGAACCGCAACATTTATTCGTCCCTTAGTCTCCAGCCTGTTGTTATACCCTGCAGATTTTGGGCTTGCCAGCCTCTGTAATCACAGGCACAAATTCTTAAAATCTGTCCCAGATAGATAGATAGATGTTAGATAGATAGATAGATATACATAGAACACACACACATTTATATATACGTAGAAAAAGAGAGAGACTGTTGATTCTGTTTTTTCTGAAGAACACTGACTAATACAACCCTATATTTTTCATTTTAGATGATGGGATAAACTGAATCCATTCTGCAGACATCACGGCCAGTATGATGAGTTAAAGAAATAATATGTGCAAAAGAGATTTGGAATAAGTAAAGCACTGAACAAATGTAAGAATTTATTTAAGTAAACCATGAATTTAAGAATTTATGGTGGAAACCAGCAGTTTACTTAAGATTGAGCAATCAGAAATCTCCTCTTCTGCAAACAGGACTTCCATGAATTTTATAGTCTCCTGGCTTTTCCCCTGAGTCATATTTTTTGCTCAGTCACATATGACCTATAAATACTTTCACACCACAAGTGAACCACCTTTCCAGCTTTGCCCAAGCTTCATCTTCTTGACAGGGAGCTCATTTTTCCCTTAAGTATATAAACAATGGCTTTGTTTGTTACACATTTTCTTCATTTACCAAAGCTCCGGCATTATCAGAGATGTGCAGACCGCCAGTAAAACTGACAGGTCAGTGGGTTCATCCATTTACCTGAAAACCATGCGCTTGGACCTGAAATCCAGCCTTATGGTTCAAACAATTCAGCTGGATGCCCCAAGTCGATATATTGACATCTTTCTTTCCTGCAGCTGGCAAGGTGTGTGCTAAACACTCAAATGCCGAGAGTTGACTACAAATTGCATCTCATTCTCCGGCTCCCAACTTGGCTCTCTGGTTGCTAATGCCACACCCTGCCTGATCATTCCTTTATGGTAAACTTTGCCCCCCCACCCACCACCTCTGGCCTCTGTTCATAGATCCCACTTGCCACCCTACTCCCCCCAACACCCCTGCCTCCAACCAAGAAGCCTTACAGATTTGTCAAATTCTATCAGCCCGGCCCCTGTGGTCTCTCTTGGTCTATACTGTTCCATTTTAATCCAATTCCAAGCCCCTGACAAGAAGCTTAGACCAAGTGTTTTATTTTTTTATATTTAAAGGGAATTTCTAGCAAACTTTTCATTATTTTCTACTCTATTAAAATCTTCCATTTTTAAAGACGTCGTGATAAGTTTTTTTGAGTCAGAGTCTCACTCTGTCACCCAGGCTAGAGTGCAGTGGCATGTTCACGGCCACCACAACCTCGACCTGCCGGGCTCAGGTGATTCTTCTGCCTCAGCCTTCCAAGTAGCTGAAACTACAGGTGTGCACCACCATGCCCAGCTAATTTTGTAATTTATTGTAAAGACAAGGCCTTACCAAGTTGCTCAGTCTGGTCTGAACCCGTGGGCTCAGGCAATTCTCTTGCCTCAGCCTCCCAAAGTGCTGGGATTACAGGCGTGAGCTACCACACCTGGCAAACTCATTTCATTTTATGGTGTTAGTATGTAGCCAGCACCCGAATTAAAAGCCAGAACATTATCAGCACTCTAGAAATCCCCTTTGTGTCCCCTTCCAATCACTACCTCTCCCTGGAGGTAACCACTCCCTTGACTTGCCTATTTTTTTAACTTTATGTGAATGGAATTCAATGGTATTGCAGTGGCCACAGACAGGAGCCACTCAGATGTCCCCCCTGGAGAGAACCTGTGGCTTTTGGCTGTTGCACCTTCAGGCTCCCAAACTCTCCCTAGGCTGCCCCCAGTCAGTGACTAAGCATGGTCAGGGTGCTGGAGCCAAGCTATTGCTGCCATACACGTGACTGCCTCAGGCACCATCTTTGCTCTAGAAATTCCCATCAGCCTGACCAAGACTTCCTCTGAGTTGCCCTATTGTCTAAGACTCTTCCTTCATCCTCCCCCATCTCCTCTCACAGGTGTTAGAATTGCTGCACGATGGTTCTCCCTGCCTATATCTATGTCCTCTCTCCTTTATTTTTTGTAAGACATACCTTGGCTTGCAATTCAGCCTTGGTGTTTGCTTCCTAGAGGACCCACATGTACACAAGTTTTGTGTGTCTGGTTTCTTTCACTTACACTCATACATGGGAGATTCACCCATGAGCAAGCCTTTTATTTAAAAAGTCTAATTATGGGCCAGACGTGGAGGCTCATGCCTGTAATCCCAGCATTTTGGGAGGCTAAGAAGGGAAGATCACTTGAGGTGAGGAATTTGAGACAAGCCTGAGCAACATAGCAAGACCCTGTCTTTCCAAAAAAAATTTAAAGTAAGTCAAGTGTGGTGGTGCATTCCTGTAGTTCCAGCTACTCGGGAGGCTGAGGTGGTAGGATCACTTGAGTCCAGGAATTTGAGGCTACAGTAAGCTGTGATGGTACCACTGCTCCACAGCCTGGACAACAGAGCGAGCCCCTGTCTCCAAAAAGGAAAGAAAGAAAGAAAGAAAGGAAGGAAGGAAGGAAGGAAGGAAGGAAGGAAGGAAGGAAGGAAGGAAGGAAGGAAGGAAGGAAAGATCTAATTATGCCCCAATAAGGCTATTAAAAGTCTGTTGATATATGTTACAATGTTATAACCCATTGTAGTCCCTTTTTCATCTTTGTAATTAAATCTACTCTATCCCTCCCCGCCCCCAGCTTCCTCAAAGCCCCGTCAGATCCTTGCTGAATATCTAACACGGCTTGAAGTGCAAGTCTGAAAAGAACATGGCCCAAAACCAGTTCAAAACATATCAGTGGCTCACTCATTCACATAACAAATGTTAACACTTCCACTGTTCCAGAAGCTGGGAGGGGAGTCCTTGGCCTTGCCCAATCACCTCCAAATCCAGTAGCCTGATTGTGAACACCTCTACAATGTGACTCCAGTCTGCCTTCTTGGGGCATCTTCACAGACCTCGTACTCACACTTGAAGGTGCTTGTTCCTCCATTCCAAAGATTCCTTAGGACTTCCCACTTGAGTCAAAACCTCAAGGCAGGTCTGGGCAGGACTGGAATTCCTCCACATCGGCACCCACCCAGTCTGAGCCAAGTTTTGACTTCAGCACTAAGGCAGCCTTTGTGATGCTGGTAAGACTGGAGCAAGGTATTAGGCTAAGCAGTAAAAGCACGAGGCTGACATCTTAGAGCAGAGTTCAAGACCCTGATCTGCCACTTACTCTTTGTGACTTGAGCAAGTCGCTTAATCTTTCTGAGCCTCATTTGTACCATGAAGAAATCAAATGAGATTGATCCAAAGTCCTTCATGACCCTGTTGATGTCTCCAACCTAAATGATTAAACAGAGAAGGAGAGACTGTGCTGGTGCGCTTGGTTGCCTGGTGAACCACAGCATGTACTTACTGGTTCTGTTGCTTTCATTTTGTTGTTTACCAGGGTATAATCTTCTGGGTTGCCTTTCCCCAGATACTGGGTAACCCTGCTCTCCATCTGGTACAAATTCTGTGGGCATTTCAGGGACTTTCATTTCCTGTATTCAAGTCTGGACTCTCTGAGACCCCTAATTCAAGTTGGAAGGGGATAAAATTGGCCCTGCATTTCTGAACTTAAAAGAGCTAAACATTCTGTGATCTGTTTGCATCATAAACATGTTCACACACACACACACAATCCAAACAATGTCATTAATATGTAATACTGCTGTGCATATTAATCCCTTTGATTTTAACCCGCAGTTTTATACAACTGAATCTTTATATCATTTTATACATGGATCTTAAAATTATAATTGTAAAAAGCAAAATATTCAGAACTCTAGGACTGGAGAATTAGTCATTTCAAAATACACTTTTGGGTTTCTGCTAATGATCTAAAAATAGCTAAAGTTCTTTTGCTTATATTTTAAATATTAATTCCTTTTGACTCGATCATCTTGTCATCTTGCCATCTAAGTCTCCTAGTCTTCCTCTGAACCAAATTCTATTTCTGAATTTGTGATGCCTGAAAACAGTAGTTGAAAATGTAAGCACTGATCACATACACACAACTATCCTCATGTTAAAATGTTTACTATTAACATGTGTGATTATGCAATAATTTAAGCACTTAACAGCATCTAAAAGATTTTGTCTTCATAGAACTCTAATGTTCCCTGGAGTTTTGATTTTATTTTCCAAGCATATTTGCTGTCTTAAAAATGGTTAGAGAAAGCCCAGATACATATGTGACTAGAAATGTAATGTCTCGTTAAGTTTAATAGAGAGCCTGGAAAGAAAGGAAACTCATATTTATTATGTGCATGCATGCCGACTCATGTGCTAGGCACCATTGCACATAGTCTCTCATTTAATTATGGACAAAAAGTTTATAGTGAAACAAAGGAAAACGATAAATGAACTTTGGAGATTTAACAAATGTGTGATGATTTCACTGAATTCACAAAGATTTTTTCCCAATGCCTACTTTAAGTTCAAATTGATAATTTATTTGAATTCCCTAAAGACATCACCTCTGGTATATAATTAAAATGAAACCTCCTGGGCTTACCCTAATTAACTAAAAATGAGTTCAGCATTTTGACCTTCTATTTCTCCTATTCTGTCATGTTAGTATAATATTAAAATTACATTTTACTCAGTCCCTCTTTGTTCAGCTTATTTTCTAGAAAATCTGAGAACAGATTTGCATTAGGTGTGATATGTTCTTCATTGAGTGTTGCAAAAATGAATTTTCATTTGTATTTAATAGACTTCATTGACATAAAGTGAGACATTTTTAGGTTACTTCGAATTCAAGTTTTCAATTGTTAATGAATCCGTAGCAAAAATAGCATTAAAAAAATAACACTTAAAAAGACCCATTTGTACCTCTAAAGTGTACTGAAATTGTCCAAGCATATTGTAGTAAAATATAAGTTACTGGAGGGGCAAAAAATATCTTTTATTCTGATTCACAAGGAATAGTCACTAAGACAAAAGATTTTTAAAATTCACCCTTACTAAAAAAAAAAAAAAAGAAAGAAAGAAAAGAAAGAAAGAAAGAAAAGCTCAGCCCCTTCCAGGAGCAATTTGCAGAAGGTAGAGTCTAAGAGGGCATCCTTCAATTATGCATGAATAGAAAAACTAGGATAAAAGCATTTTGGGAAGTTGCCACATACTATTCTAGCTCACTAAAGTGGAAATTTAATAAATGGTACTCAAGTGACTTCAAAGAGCCATATTATTAATCACAATTATAAACATTTGGGAGCAAAAAACCATCACGTAAGTTTCTCATTGATTTGCACAACAGCCCAGTGACTTCTCAGTCATTATCCCAGTCTCTTTCACAGGTGATACTGACATCAGAGACGGGCCAAGGGAAGAAAGTCCCCGGTAGCGGGGTTTCAATTCCCTGTTGGCCTCCTTTTCCAAGAGGTGTATTGGAAGCAACTGATACACAAGATTATTGACTTGTGTTATCTCACCTGCATTCAACTCCTGTTAGCTTAGCCAAACTCAAAAGATTGTGTCAAATATAGACCAGTGCTTCTCAAATATTAAGCAGCACCAGAATCACCTACAGAGGTTGTTAAAACACAGGCTTTCAAGCCCAAATCCCAAAGACTATGATTCATTAGGTCTCGTGGGACCCTGGATTTACATGTAAGCAAGTCCTCATGTGATGCTCCTGCTGCCAGTCTGTGGTCTACTCTTTGAGTAATACTGTTCAGCTACTGGTTTTATTTAATGTAGTGCCTAATAAAAGAATAGATTGCTAGAGCCACAAGGAGATCACCAATAGGTTGGCAATAATGACTTTTATGCTCACAAGGCCCCATGGCATGATCATGAGCAGCACGACTCTAGAAGGTGTTACTTTCATAGTCTACAACCTGCACAACTGTCCACTGCATCCTTAAGTGGTAAATGTATTGTTCCAGAAATAGAAATGTGAGGGGAAGAGGGAGAGAAGAGAAGGAAATAATATTAGTTTGACCACTGGGTTTTAAAGCTTTCCAGATCCAGAAATATTATCATAGCTGTCTAGTGAGGCTGACTGGATTCAGAAAATGTATCTAAAGAGAACATCTGAGATCAGTTTTGGAAGTCAGGGGTATGGGGAGACTTGAAGCTCATCCTTTGGGATCCAGAGGACAGAAGGTATCAGAAAAATTAGGTGGAAGGTCCTCCATTTCTGCACAGAACACTCGTGACCTTGGTGGAACAGGCTGCTGGCAGTATCAGGACACAATACCAAGGCACCATCAGGGAGGATCCTAACCCCAGAAGCAGTGTAAAAATGCTTCCTCTAAGTGGTTGGCAAATAACTGTCTCCTTCACAAAGGCATTGTCGGAAAAACTAAGTGACTGTAGGATACCACCTGGGGTCTCGGGGGGCAGGGGGAAGGGGGACCTTTGGGAAGACTCCATTGGGGGATGCGGCTAAGACCTGGGAGCAATGCAGGAATATAAAGCTTGCCACATATCACTAATAACATGACTTCTTTCACGCTCACAGACTGGTGAGTTCTGAGGATATTTGAAGGAAAGGAATTTATAGTGCCAGCAATGATGAGAATACAGATGCAAGCATTCCCTTCTGTGATGGGAAGACCCATATTAGTTCACTATTAGCCACACAGCATGAGCAATTCACTTTCCTAATTGATCTCTGCTGCTTGTGCACTACCACTTCCACTACCACTTCAGTTTGTCACCAGACTTGTGACATCCAACGCAGACCTACAACTCTATGAGTAGGGGAGCATTGGGGAGCAGTTTTGCCTGAACTCAGCGCTGCTGAATAGTAGAGTCCATCCACTCCTCCTCCTGGCATTTCCTCCATGGCCCACAGAGCAGGAAAATCCACCTCTGTGAAAGTAATGGGCGACTGCTGATCCCACCCCTGAGCTAATATGACTAATGTTCAGGGCCCGCTTATGAGTGAGAACAAGCAGTATTCAGTTCTTTGTTTCTGTGGTAGTTCACTTAGTATGATGATCTTCAGCTGTATCCAAGTTGTTGTAAAGGCCCTGATATTGTTCTTTATGGCTGCATAATATTCCACTTGAATATGTACCACATTTTCTTCATCCAGTCTTCTTTCCATGGGCATCTGGGTTGGTTTCATGCTTTTGCTATTGTGAACAGTGCAGCAATAAACATGCATGTACAGGTGACTTTTAGGGGAGGTAGGAAGGGAGGAGGGAGGAGGACGTGTGGTAACACAATGAGTACCTGGTTCACTACCAGGGGGAGAGAGGGTCAGTTAGAAATCCAGACTTCACCTGCATGCAGCCTACTTACGTAGCAAACCCTCACTTGTAACCCACAACTCTAAAATAAAATTTTTTTTAAAAAAGAAAGAAAGTAATGGGAAGATAGTGTCTGTTCTCATTCTGTTCAATACTTCTCCCTGAGAAAGGAGTGACATATCTGATGAATTTGGGAAAAAGAATTGAAGTGTCCCTAGCTTAGTTCTTTCTGTTTTTTTGCTTTTTTTTTTTTTTTTTTGAGTTGAAGTCTCACTCTGTCGCCTAGACTGGTGTGCAGTGGCATGCTCCCAGCCACTTCAGCCTCGACCTCCTGAGCTCCAGCAATCCTTCCACTTCAGCCTTCCAAGTAGCCGGAACTACAGGCGGGTGCTACCACACCCGACTAATTTTTGATTTATTGTAGAGACGAGGTCTTGCCAAGTTGTCCAGGCAGGTCTCGAACCTGTGGGCTCAGGCAATCCACTCGCTTTGGCCTCCCAAAGTGCTGGGATTACAGGCTGAGCCACTGAGTCCAACCTCTTTCTCCTTTTGATATGGCAAGTACTTGGGGGAAAAAATTTCTCCACATCTGCCAAGAAGGAACATGCCCCCTATGGGGAGCATCCTGTAGTTTTGCGGTGGTCGCTGGGTTACTAACCTAGTTCAAAACCATCTGGCTGCTATCTCAAGCCACATTCTCCCATCAGGGTCCCAACAAGAAACAGACGGCACACTCACATTAGGATAATTTCAGGAGGGTGTATTTGCAAGGGCTGTTCACAAAGATGGGAGAAGAGTGCAGAAAAAGAACAAGATACAGTACCAGGACAGGGATAGTAACAGCAGAGGGCAGGGAGAGATGACCAGATCCCAGAAATAGAGAATCATGTGCGAAAAGTCACCTTGAGAGGAACTGTGGTCTTCAAAATGCAGAGTGGTAACCTTTGGTCAAGGGACACAGCAAGCCTGAGACAATACCCTGGGAAGGAAGGAAGGAAGGAAGCAAGGAAAGGAGGGAGGGAGGGAGGGAAGGAGGAAGGAAGGAAGGAAGGAAGGAATCATTACCTTAATGTAGCTTTTTTCCATTCTTCTCATCTCCCACTAGGGCTGTCTACTGGCTGAATCCAACTAGAAGTCAAGGGCAAGGGAGCCCATTGGTATAGTTGTACAATTTACTACTGTGGGGCACCCACATATCACCTTGGCACTATCTATTGCACCCATGCCTACTCAGTGGTTTCTGACTGAAAGCATCTACAACTCTTTGCCGGATGGATTTCTCAAGTCAGTGAATGCACTGGATCTGTACACAGAACAACTTAAAGTACCAGACAGGTGGTGAATTTTGAGATCATCCCTCAACCAGAGACAGTTGGAAGTTGGAGGTAACTTCCCCAGTCCCTTGGCCCTTAAGGGTAATTCTAATGCATGTTCCAATGCGTGCCTCCCAGAGTTCACCAGTAGGACTAAGCTCCCACTGTGCACAGTGGCAGTACTTACTATCATATGTTTTACTAGTCTTCCTCCAGTTCCCTATCTCACTTTCTTCTTGCCCTACCGGTAAAACTAAGGATCATCACATAATAAAATATTTTACTTAAGTCCTTGATTTAGGGTCTGCTCTGAGTGCATCCAAACTGTGACAATAGTAGCACATACAGGATGAAAGAACCAATAATTATAACAATCTAAGCATACTATTTAGAAACAAGGAGAATAATACCAGAAGAAACAGGCAAGCGTTCAAAGTGATTGCCTCTGGGGGAGGGATCTGGGATAAGGCTGGGGAAACAGGTGAGCAAATAACAACTTGTGTTTGTCAAAACTTTATAATATTGTTTAATTATCTGACATTTATGTACATGTATTTATTCTAGGAAAATAAAAGACAATATTAAAATATGCTTTTGACTCACTTGCAGAATAGAAGCAGCAAGGGATAAAAAGAAAAATAAAGAAATACAAGCTGATCAAACTGGAGGAAGGAAGACATTTCCCGGGGAGAGATGTGATCTTAGTGGTCAGGCTAGAAAAATAGGAAGAGAAAATGAGATAGTGGAGGTCAAATTTAATCTAGCCAGTATAGAAGGCAGATATAACTGAGTCTAAGTGCTCATCTATGTGGGAGTATAAAACATGGTGATGTTTTAGCCATCACTACTCCTTGAAAGGCAAATGGGGCTCAAAAGAAATGTAAAAGGAAAAGACTGAAGATCTCAGAGGGCAAACCGAATGGCATCCCTTGAGAGAATTCAGATGCAAGAACTACAGAACAGCATTCTGTTAATGCCATAAATAGGATGCCCATAAAAACACAAACTGGGAAGTACGCCTCGGAGAATGAAATGGTAACAGAAAACTTGAATGGCTTTGAGAGGAAATGATCAACACAGAATATGCAAAGCATGATTAGGTTGGTACATTTCACAGTGATCTAGTTGTTGTAGCAGGAATTCAGATATTGCCTGTTCTATGAGAGAACACGCCCCCAAAATTTATAGAATCAAGAAGCTCTGCTTCTAGAAATGGCTAAATAAGCTCCTATTAAATCACAGATAACCATCATAAATTTTAGGAAAACTATAAAAACACAACAATTTTAAGGCATAGAGAGTGAACAAGAGAAGGCAGTTCTTGAATGACTTCCACACCTGCAACCGAAAATCGTCCTTATCCCTCATCACCATGCTTTTCCACATCAGGTCTCCCTATCTCAGTCAGGGTGGAGTGAACTAGACAGATGCCTATGTGTTTGCCAATGATGTTTGAAAGAGATTGTTGGTCACACATATTCTGCCCTGGAATTGTAACTGACTGACTGAACCAAAATTTGAAGACAACCAGGTAACTGGTGGCATTTAGAGCAGAGAGCAACTGAGCTGCCAACACAGTAGAGCACTAGAATAAGATTAGATACTAATATCTGAGAAGATTAATAAATAATAGAATTGTTAACTCTCAACTGTTTCTTGAACCAATTTTCTTTCTTTATATATATATATATATACATATATATATATATATATATATATATTTTTTTTTTTTTTTTTTGAGTTGGAGTTTCACTCTGTCGCCCAGACTGGAGTGCAGTGGCACGCTCCCGGCCACCGCAGCCTCAACCTGCTGGGCTCTGGCAATCCTTCTGCCTCAGTCTTCCAGGTAGCTGGAACTACAGGCGCGCACTACCATGCCCGGCTAGTTTTTGATTCATTGTAGAGATGAGGTCTCACCAAGTTGTCCAGGCGGATCTCGAACCCGCGGGTTCAGGCAATCCACTCGCCTCAGCCTCCCAAAGTGCTGGGTTTACAGGCTGAGCCACCGAGCCTAGCCCCCCCCCCTTTTTTTAAAGAGATAGAGTACAATTCAGGATTAGGAATATAAGTGGCCATTGTACAGGTAAGTTTGGACCTCCATTTGGTCCCCATTTTGCCTGCTTTGAGATCAGGTACCCTTATTGATGTAGTATCCCCCTCCTCTACCCTGGCAGTATCCTGTTACCGCCAATTCCTTTCTTAGAGTATTATGGTAAATATTCAGGGTCCACTTATGAGTGAGAACATATGGTACTCTGTTCTTTGTCTCTGTGATAGATTACTGAGTATTATAGACTCTAAATCCATCCACTGTGGACTCCCACTGCGAAGTCCATATGTTTGTCCTTCTTTATGGCTGCGTAATATTCCATCATGTATATGTACCACATTTTTTTATCCAGCCCAGTTTCGATGGACAGCATAGTTGGCTCCATGTTTTTGCTATTTCTTGAACCAATTTTCGATTTTTTGGTGAGATCTGCTGAGGTTGCCTGATATATCCTAATAAACTGAAGAGATCAGGAAAAATCTGAGTTCCTGTAGCCTTAAAAATTCCAATGATGTCTTTCTTTCAGTTAAGTGACAGGCATAAAAGAAAAAAGAAACTTATGGCCTCACACAATTAAACAGTCTTGAAGTATTCAGGCAGTTTGACCCAGCAACTCAGTGACATCTCCCGGGCTTTTCACATCATCTATCTGTTTTGCCATCTGCAGTGATAGCTTCATTTCCAGGTTCCAAATAGAAGTTCTCCACTTGTGGTGGCAAAAGTTTCAGCCCTTACAATTTTACAGTCCACTATTTGGAGGAATAGAGAAAAAATTGCTGATAGTTTCTGTACTAGTCTTGAGATTTTCTCTCATTGAATCAACTTAAGTCACATTCCCATCCACAAACCAAGAGCACTGAAAGAGTTAATTTGTCAGTGTTCCACACCTGAAGCTAGATGTGGGATCAGTTTTTTATAAAACTACCTAGTACCCAAGGAAATTGGGAGCTATGAAGAATAAAGTAGTAGAAAATGGATACTTGGAGGCAATGCATATGTCTACACATGTCCAGGACTTAACCTAAATGGCTACCCAAAGATAAGCCCCTACAGGCATTGATGTATAGGGCCCCGACATTCCACAATTAGAAATTCTTTGGTTAAACCTTGGTCTTCCATTAACATGCCAATATCCCTGTTAAGTTAATACATTCAGACATAATCATCATTCCTGGGCAGGTTTAGACTTGAGGAAGCAGGAGAGCAGTTGAAAGCATGAGAGCTTTAGCTACCTAGGAAGGAGAAGAAACTACCAGAAAAAGATTTGGAATGCTAATGATACTAATGCTAATGACCAGTGTGTCTCATTAAAACTAAGCGTGGATCTTCCCAAAGCCAATTGCTCAGGGCTGACCTGAGCAGACCAAGAATGTCTGTTTCCTATCTTTGGACTATCAATAGCTTCAGGACTTCTCAGGCCACTCCAGATATTTGAGACACTTTCTTTTTTTTTTTTAGTTGGAATCTCACTCTGTCACCCAGCATGGAGTGCAGTGGCCACTCCCGGCCACCGCAGCCTCGACCTGCTGGGCTCCAGCGATCCTTCTGCCTCAGCCTTCCAAGTAGCTGGAACTACAGGTGCCCGGCTCATTTTGATCTATTGTAGAGATGAGGTCTCGCCAAGTTGCCCAGACAGGTCTTGAACCCGCGGGCTCAGGCAATCCACTCAGCTCAGCCTCCCAAAGGCACAGGATTACAGGCTGAGCCACCTGAGCTTGAGACACTTTCAATTAAAGTCTAGTGGGCCACTCCAAAGAGGGAAGATGGATTTAATCCAGGACTTCTTTCTCTAGTAAATTGAAATAAACTAGATCAGTAATCAGTCATCTTCTTCCTACTTGCTACTAAAATGCATGGACACGTACATACTGTTAAAGATATTCTATTCTTGCTAGGGCCAAAATTTATGCAGAAGAGGTGCTTCTTGCAAAAATCCTTAAGTTTTCCTAGTGTATCAGTTCAGAGTCATAAGCGTTTTAATGAGGCGTTGATTAGATTCATTCATCCATAGATCATACCTACCTTCCCTCTCATCATCTCCCCACCCCTCAAAACGCAAGAACTATCTAGATCAAAGCAAGCAGATAGAACTCAGGTCGAATAAGCTGATATGCCAATGGGATAGGAGACCACAAATATTGAATTAGTCCTCTACAATAAAAATAAAGTTAATGAGCTGCTTCAAAATAAAATACTAAGTACAGAAGACGTAAAAAATAAATTAAGGAAGCAATTAGTTTCAGCTGTTGGCGTATTCATCTGGAAAAACAATTTTTTAAAGTAAAGGCTCCCACTGGTTCACAAGACAGACTTTTTTATAATTTGTTTAAATTTATGTGTTTCAACTAATTAGAAATCCACATACAAAACAATAAATTTCATACTCCCCACCATATACAAAAAATTAATGCAAAAATAGATCTATGTAAATGAAAATTATCAAATTATAAAATATCCAGAAGAAAATATTTGTGACCTTTGGTTAGGCAAATATTTCTTGGATCTTACACCAAAAGCACAATCCATAAAAAAACAAATTGGACTTCAATAAAATTGAAAGCATCTCTTCAAAAGACACAGTTAAAAAGATTAAAAGGCAAGCCACAAACTAGAAGAAAATATTTACAAATCATATATCTGATAGAGGACTAGTATTTAGAATATATAAAGAACTCTCAAAACTCAATAATAAGAAAACACATTTTGGCCGGGCTTGGTAGCTCAGCCTGTAATCCCCAGCACTTTGGGAGGCTGAGGTGTGTGGATTGCCTGAGCCTGAGGGTTCGAGACCCACTCGGGCAACTTGGTGAGACCTCATCTCTACAATAAATAAAAAATTAGCCAGGCATAGTAGTGCACGCCTGTAGTTCCGGCTACTTGGAAGGCTGAGGCGGAAGGATGGCAGAGCCCAGCAGGTCAAGGCTGTGGAGGCTGGGAGCATGCCACTGCACTCCAGTCTGGGCTAAGAAGTAAGACTCCAACTCAAAACAAACAACAAAAAAAAGAAAACACATTTTTTTAAATGAGCAGAAATTTTATCAAAGATAGATATATGAGTGGCATACAAGCACATAAAAAGATACTCAGTGTAATTAGTCATTAGGAAAAATGCAAATTAAAACTTCAGTGAGATTCCATTCCACACCTATTTCCAATGGTTGCAATAAAAAAGGCTGACCATATCAAGGTGTGGTGAGGATGTAGAGGGATAGAATGCCCATAGACAGCTAGTGTGAAAGTAAAGTAGTACAATTGGGGGAAAGTTTGGCAATTTCTTACAAAAGTAAGCATATACCTCCCATATAATCCAGTCATTCCATTCGGATTTATATCCCTGAGAGAAGAGAAAGCTCATATCCACACAAAGACTTTTCTGCAAATGTTCATAGCAGCTTTATTTGTAATAGCTAAAAATTGGAAGCAACACAAGTTTCCATCAATAGATGAATAAAAAGAAAAGGTAGTATGCCAATACAATAGAATACTACTCAGCAGTCAAAAGGGATGAATCATTGATACATCAAGCAATAAGCATAAATCTTAAAATAATTAAGTAAAAGAAGACAGCGCCTCCCCCCAAAAAAGTACAGAAAGTATGAGCCCATTTATATAAAATTATCTAAAAAGGAAACTAATCTATACGAATAGAAACTAAATCAGTGGTGGTTGCCTGGCAGTGTGGAAGTGTGTGTGTGTGGGAGGGTGGTTCCGGGTGCTGGGAAGGAGGGACATGAGGAAGGCACACAGAGAAAACTTGTGGGGCTTGTGATTGTGTTTCCTATCTCAATTGTGGTGAAAGCTTAAAAAGTATACATAATGTGGCAAAATTTCTCAAATTGTATACTTTAAATATGTACAATTGTATGACAATTATACCCAAGTAAAATATTAAACAAATGAATGAAATTTAAGTATATATTTGTGGAAAACATCCAACCATGTTGCCATTTGTCAATATTTCCTGAATGCCCCCATGCACTGAAACCATTTCTTTGCAAAGATATGAGATGCAACTCCTACACTCCAAAGGCTTTCAGAGTTGTTGGAGAGTTCAGATTTTGAACTCGCGGCATTGGAGTTGCATATGTAGACTTAGGATACCTATCAAAGTTTAGAGCAAGGGACAGATTTGTGAGCTGGAGACACAGACACTGGAGTTCTGGGGTATACAGAGTTGAAACAACTTGCATGAAAGAGATGTCTGAAAACAGATTATAGACTGAGAATTGAAAAGAACCAAGGACAGAGCACTGGAAGCTCCAACATTGAAGAGGGTTGAGGAGGAAGATAAACCCATGTGAGCCCAAAAAGAAGCAACTGGAGGCTTGGATGAGAACCCAGAGTGATGGCATGAGGAATAGAGCCATCCCAAAGAGAGAACAGGGCCAAATGACTCAGGGAGGCCACAGGAGACAGAAGCGAACAGTATCGACTGAATTTGGCAATTAGGTCTCCAGTGACCTTCGTGAGAGTCCTTTGTGTGTCATCACAGGGAGCAAGCCAGACACTGATGCACTAATATTCTTGATTTGCACATTGGTTATTATAAAGGAGGCAGAAAAGAAGCCATTGGACATTTGAATCACCCTCTCTCAGACAGGACATGACAGTACACTGGAGCATTGACAAAATGATGTTTGTGTGTCTAGGTGTCTATCTCTCATCTCTCTGCTCTTTTTTCCCCTGTGTGAACACAATCATAGTCTCCATTTTGATCAGAATTTATGACAGCCATGGCTCTGTTATTCTTTTTCTCCTTCATTCAGATCCCTGGATCCCTCATTCCTTTCCAGCTCCATCTCTCCTTTTCAAGCTGCTGGAAGGAGTGGTCCCATCCACCATCTCCACTTCCTTACTCTCTCTCCTCTCCCTGCCATCTTCAGACATTCAGAAATCTGGTCTGGATATAATGGGAGTTTAGAGTGCCAGATCAGGGGTAGCCTAGAGAGTTTGACCACCAGATCTGTCTGCTGCCAATCCTGGTTGATTTTCCAGATGAGAGCAACATTGAAATGTCTCTGAAGAGTCTTAGCTTCTCTACATCCACTGCTGCTGAGGCAGGTCACTCTTGGGTGTGGTGACCTGCCTGGTACCCTCCCCTGAGGTGGACCCTTTCTGTCAAAGCTGCAGGCACTTGACTGCTATCTGTAGGCCACCTGCTATCCTGCCTGTAGCTTATTGGCAAAAGGGGATGCTTGGTAGGAGAGTTTTGGATTCCTTACAGTGAGTGAGGCTTCAAGGATTGTTGCTAGTCTGGTTTTCATCCTATGCTCTAGTCCTAGTAACTATGCTACTTCCTTCTTTCCCATCTTGTGCTAGAATTCTTGAAATAAAACCCCCATCTCTGCTTTCTGTTCCTTAGTGCCTGTCTTGTTAGCTGGCTACATCAGACAGGAGTTTCAATTGGCTGCTTATAACCAAAGTAAGGAATAACAGAGGCTTAAATACGATAAAAGTTTTCTGTCACATAAATAACGTCCAGAGGTAGATAGTCCAGGACCACCATGCTGTCAGGGACTCTGTCTTTCTGGAACACCACCCTTAGCACTGGTTTCTATTTTCAGTGTTGCCTCATGGCCCAAATTGTCTGGTGAAGTCCCACCCAGCAGTGTTGTCTTTCAAGGAGAAATGGAGAAAGGGGACAAAATGCACAAAGCAGCAATTTTTTTCCTCTTTTTATAGAACTTTCAAGAGAGTTCCACTTAGAAATTTCCACATATATTAAACTAGGTAGAAATCATATGCCCAAACCTTGTTTCACCAACCAGGTAAAACCAGGGTCTAAGTAAGAGGGAAAGAGTAGACTTTAGGTAGGCAACTAACAGTATCTGACAACCGCTCAAACTCAGAGAGCTGCCATTCTCATTCTATTCCTTCTCCTTTCCTCAGTCAGTGTCCTTTCTTGTCTCTCTGACTTGGTATCTGCTGAGGGGCTTCTATAAGTCTGACTGCCTGCTGACTACTCACCTGGACCTCCAAGTACTGTCTGCTTCGGAAGGTTCTGTGCTGTATCAACATAATTGTTTCAGTTGCTTGATAACTCGATGACCCCTTATGGGCCATCCATGCTCTTGACACCTGGCCTGGACTCCTTCTCTACGAATTCCTGATAAACAGTATTTTCCAGAATTGCCAAAGATGCTCACGGTTTCCCGAGGGCAGGAGAGATGAGCATATCGCTCAAGAGGTCAGTGTGGAAAACGGGGAAAGGGGCAATGACAATTAGTCACTCAGACAGAAACACATCTGGCCTGGGGCAAGCAAATCTTTCCCCTGCCTGAACTGCAGCCATCTTCTTGCTTTTTCTTCTTTTGTCTAATCAGTCATCATTTCTAGAATAGGCCCCGTGCCTAAGACTTCCATCCCAGTTTAGTAACTAGATTGTCACCTTCATAAATGTCTCCTCTTTTCAGCCTCGTTGGCTCCAAATCATTTTCTGGGTGTAAGTCTTTAGTCTTCGACTGCATCTTAGACATTTTGTTTCCTGGACTCCACCCGGCCTGTCAGACACCCATTCTCATTAGTAGCATTTCCAGGCTCTGCCCTAAGACTGCTGATAAACAAGTCTGTTTGTTTGTTTCCAGCGTTTGCTGGAGCAGGCACATGTTGGTTTGGGAGAGCTGATTGTTAAAAATAAAAAAAGTTTTAAAAATAGAACTTGTTAAGCTGTTGGTTACTTGAAATTGGCCATGGTGAGAGTATTGACAACATGTAAATTGGCAAACACTGCTCACTGGGACTTTCTTTTTTCCTGCGAGGTTGTTTGCCAGCACCCAGTTGCTTGTTTTTCCTGTCACCGACCCCTCTGCATGCACACACTCACAATGGACATTCCTCGTCCTGGATCCTCATTTTGTTCATCTACCTTAGCCTCCAGCTGCAGGTAACCTTTCCACACACAGCCACATACAGTGAGTCGACATTTTGGCTCCTACCTTGAAACATTCCTTTGTAACAGTTGGAAAATGGAAGCTCTATTTTGAAAATATATGCCGGACCCTAAAAAGACTTTGCCAAGTCTGCTGAGCACACTATTTGAGAACTGCTAATGTAATCCATCTGTTTGTCTTCAGGATGAATATGATCACACGGAGGAGTCACTGATGGGGGAAAACCTACACCCTTACAGTGGTGTTTCAGTAGAAGGATTTGATCGATCAGCTTCAGAGATGACTCATCACAGAATATTAACTTCTGGGAAGTTAATATCAGGAGAAGAGGACCCATTATTTACTACAGGTATTTCAGAAAGCCCAGTACAAACTGTGCAATGATAAAGTTACATGAGCCAACCGAAATGTCAAGTCGCTTGCCTTTGGCACGAACTATATCAATTCAGATCTTGCTATTACCTCATATGGATCAGGATCTCTGTTACATATGTCTTTGATGAATAACAGTGAAAACTGAATTAATTTTTACTTATCATTGTAGTAATTTAGTCAATAAAATCATGGAAGGAAAAATAATAAAAAAGATCATGAAAGTCTAGAAACCACCAGACTATGTATTTTTAAAGAGCAAGCCAATTTTTTTTATTGTATAAGAGCTAGTATTTATTTGCTTCAAGACACGTAGAGATTGCTAACATTATAGTGACTAGAACCCATGCTGTAAAGATAGACTGCTTGAGTTTGTATTAGAACTTTGTCACTTACTAGCTCTGACTTGGGCAAGTGGCTTAATCTTTCTGCGCCTTGGTTTTCTCATCTATAAAATGGAAATAAAAGCACCTCCCTCACACTGATTAGTGTGAAACTAAAATGAAATAACACATAAAATGCTGACAGTGGTGACCAGCACATAGTCAGTCATTAACACAATGACACTTTCATTATTAATATTGTTTTTGGAACATTTACAATGTGCCAGGAACTGTGCTACCTGCTTTATATTCAATCTCCTGTATCCTTAGCAGGTGACTATCAACAACATTCAGTCCATTTTATGAGTAAGGAAACTGACACTCAGTGAAATGATGTAAGGTCTCATGGCTGGTAATTGTGAAAGAGCTTAGTTCAATATATTTTAGGAGATTCCATTTAAACGATAGAAAGATGTAAAACCACAGCTTGTATCAGAGTCCAGGTCATTCTGATATTTAATATTCTACCGGGAAATTATTGCTTCATAGTCAACTGAACCCTCGCGTGCTGTGGCATAAGTGATTCCTGTTCTCTGTTCAGCAGAGACAGAAGAGCTCATCAACATTCCTGTGTTTTCACCTGAAGCCTGTTATTAAGTTGCCCTCCTGACTTGGCTTCTCTAGGTTTTACAAACACAGTGCTCCCATGGGCCTTCCTCATGAAGCCTGTTTATTAACCACAGAAGAATCTTCACAAAGGTATTTCCAACTTCTCTAGCAGTAATTTTAAAATTAGACCTCACATTGAAAGTTCATTGCTAATGTAAGTAAAGTACAGTATCCTTTGGCTGAACTTGTTTATGAAGAAGCTGGATACAAGGATCCTTTTCCTCGGTTTGGGACTTTTCTTATTCCACCTTCCTATCTAGAAGCTGTTGCCTGTGATACACTGCAATATATTTATTAATATATATTTTTTACACTTTTCTAGTTAATATGTCATTTTGTTTCCCAGGATGAGTCTAGACTCACTTATAGTTAGCTGTGCAATCAGGAAGACAAGGGCAGTTGTTCTTTTATGGTATATTTACACAAGGGCATATTATATAGTCATAAAGAAAAGCAAAGTTATGAACTTCACAGCAACTTGGATGGAATTAGAGTCTTTAATACTCAGTGATTTATCACAGAAGCAAAGATCTGAGTACTACATGTACTTACTCATAAATGGACCCTGAACATTTATCATAATACTATAAGATTGGCAGTAGTGGGACACTGCCGGGGAGGGAGGGGGCACAACATCAATAAGGGTACCTAAACTTTACCTGTACGATGACCACTTATGTACCTAACCCTGAATTGTACCCCACATCTTTAAAATTAAAAAAAAATTGTATTGTATCATCATTCATTCACTTTGTTTGGGCTAAGCATTGTGCTAGAAACCAGGAACAAATGACACAGTCCCTGCTCACAGGGAGTAAGGACTCCATAGGGAGGAAAGCGTGCAATTTCCTAATTATTATGATAGAGCAAAGCACAGGGATTAGCATGGGTGTGGGATAACGGGCAGAGAAGATACCCAGGAATGCAGAGGGAGTGAGGTCTGATCAAACATTCTAGCAACCCATCAGATGCCCCATCTCTAATCCCACTTTTACTTTTTAATTATTATGCCATCTGTTATAGACCCTAAAAAGACTTTTTTAAAACTGCTGACCACACTGCTTGAGAACTGCTGATGTAACCCATCTGTCTGTCTTCAGAATGTATATAGTCGCATAGAGGAGTCATTGGTGGGGGAAAACCTACATCCTTACAATGGTGTTTTAGTAAGGGGAATCGATCGATCAGCATCGGAGATGACTCATTACAGAATATTAACTTCTGGGGAGGCATATTTCATTAATAGGGGTACCTGATCTTAAACCTGATCACTTCTCAGGTGAAGTGGAGACCAAAGTGAGGCCCAAACTTTACCTGTAAATGACCATTTGTATATCTAACTCTGAATTGTACACCACATCTTTAAAATAAAAATTTTTTAAAAAGGAATATTAACTTCTGAGAAGTTAATATTGGGAGAAAGAGGACCAATTAATTATTATAGGTATTTCAGAAAGCCTCCTTCAGAAAGCTTCCCAAAAAAGCAATGTAATATATTTAATAAGATTTTTTTTTTTACTTTTCTAGTTTGTATGTCATTTTGTTTCCCAGGGGGAATCTAGATTCACTTATAGTTAGTTGTGCAATTAGAAAGATGACAGCAGTGTGAAGTGGTGTTTTTTTAAAAAAGAATATTGCATCATCATTCATTCATTCGTGCCCTCCCAAAAAAGATCCATTGGATTCTTTACCCAAGTACTTCAGAATGTGAGCTTACTTGGATGTAGAGTCTTTAAAATGAGGTCAGTAGGGTGGGCCCTATCCAATATGATTGGTGTCCCATCACAAGGGGAAAATGTGGATGTAGAGATGGACACAGATGAAGGGAAGACAATGTGAAGAGATACAAGGAGAACATGGCCATCTATAAGCCATGGGGAGAGACCTGGAGCAGATTGTCCTTCACAGCCCTCAGAAGGCACCAAACCTGCCAACACCTTTCTGCAAATCTTCAGTCTCCAGAACTGTGAGACGACACCTTCCATTGATTAAGTTGCCTTGGTTTTTTGTTACGACAGTCCTAGCAAATGAATTCCCCATTTTGGTGAGCCTAGCAGACTCCACATCTCAGGTTTCATTCTAGGCAAGGCCGGTCCCACATTTGAAGATTTGGGGAAAAGCACTGAGAAACAAGCCCATTTCCGCCTCTGGCTCATTCTTATGATGTGACCCAGAGGAATACAATGTTTTCTCTTCCTTAAATAGTGAGTTTGAGTCTACAACATGACTCCTTAAACCTCCATAGTGTGACATCCAAGAGTAACGCCAGTAGTCCTTTGCTTATAAGGTAAGTAATATACAATTATGTGGGAAATTTTAGAGTACAAGAAGAACTCAATACACGAGATACAACTGTGTGTTAAGTAACAGATCTACATGGCACTACTTAAAACAAATGGTTAATAAACATACAGGAAGATGTCCTATCTCACTAGTCATCAGATTTGTAACAAAATTGCTCTTAGTGAACAGAAGATGCTAATACAATTGACCCTTGAACAACGCTGGGGTTAGGGGTGTTGACCCCCCATGCAGTTGAAAATCCACACATAACTTTTGACTCCCCCAAAAGTTAATTACTTAGCCTGTTGACTGAAAGTCTTATTAGTAGCATAAGCAGCTTGATTAACATATTTTTGCATGCTATGTATTTTATATATTGTATTCTTACAACAACGTAAGCTAGAGAAAAAAATGCTATTAAGAAAATCATGAGGGGCCAGTCTCAGTGGCTCAGTTTGTAATCCCAGCACTTTGAGAAGCTGAGGCAAATGGATTGCCTGAGCCCGCAGATTTTAGACCACCCTAGGCAACTTGGTGAGACCTAGTCTCTACAATAAATCAAAAAAAGAAAAAAAAAGAAAAAGAAAATCATGAGGAAGAGAAAGCCTGCTTACTATTTATTTATTTGTTTATTATTATTATTATTTTTTGAGTTGGAGTCTCACTCCGTCTCCGGCACACTCACGGCTACCCCAGCATTGATACCTGTTGGGCTTTGGCAATCCATACGCCTCAGCCTACCAAGTAGCTGGAACTACAGGTGCGCACTACCACACCCAATTAATTTTTTGTTTATTGTAGAGATGAGGTCTCACCAAGTTGCCTGGGTGGGTCTCGAACCCGTGGGCTCAGGCAATCCACTTACCTCAGCCTCCCAAAGCACTGGGATTACAGGCTGAGCCACCGAGTCCAGCCATGTTTACTATTTATTAAGTGGAAGTGGATCATCATAAAAGTCTTCATCTTCATCATCACCGAGAGGAGGCACACTCGGTGTAATTTTTATAGAAAAAAAATTCACATATATGTGGGCTCGTGCAGTTCAAATCTGTGTTGTTCAAGGACCAATAGTACACATCAGAGAACAAACACATGCATCTTGAATGAGTGATATCCTATTTACCTGGAACATACAACTGGTGCCATTTGTCTTCCTGTTGGCACAACTAAGGCTGATTGAACCTAGAATTATCTTCCTAGAATACACAATGACATAAGGCCTTTAAAACAAACAAACAAACAAAAAACCCCTCTATTAGGTACATGTTCATTTCAGGCAATTCTCCTGAGAAGAGAAAGTTTTTAACATAAAAATGTCTGCAGCAGTGAAAAGGTAACCTGATATTTAGCTCCTGTATAGACCAAGCAAGTTCAGCCAAAGTACACTGTTTGAGATTTTTTCTTTCCAGCAGGTTTCACCCTCAGGCCAGCAAGGTTATATTTTCTTTACTCACCCCAGGTCTTCATCTTCTCTGAAAAATTTCCAAGCAGAACCCTGTTCCAGGTCATAACAACTCAACCTACTGCACTGGAACACCAAGGGAGTGAGTCACCTCTTTGGATTTGCTTTAGTAGGTCTTCAACAAGCCCTCATTCCTCTGCCCACCCAGCCCTCAACCATCACCTTGGCCAGGATCTGCAATGGGCTTTTCTTTTACTCTCTCTTGCCTTCCATCCTTTCACTTTTGAGAAAATATTATAATTATAAAAACGATACACAAAGTGGGGGGAAAGGTAGTGAACAAAGTTAAAAGTGGAAATTTCCCTACTTTCACCCTCCCCCTAAGGGTTACCAGGGTCAATAGTGTGAATCCTTGAAAAGACAGAGATTCTGCCTTCCCTCCCCACTCACATGATACACAGCGTTCTTCTCACTCAAAAATGTTATCATGAACACTCTTCCATGGCCTATCTCCCTCATTTAAAAACATTATTATTCCACAGTTGTAGATATACCCAGCTTCTTTAACCATTCCTCTAGCTATACATGTGGGAGTGAAGTCCACAAATTTTTGGCTCTTACAAATAATACCACAATACCCATACATGTAAATATATTTTTGCACACTTAATATTTCTGCAAAATAGATTAGTTTTAAAAAAAGGTATAACCAAGGGATATATATGTTTTTAATATTTATAGGTACCACAGATGGCTTTCCAAAGATGTTTATTAATTTACACTTCAGTCAGTTAAGTATGAAAGTTCCTATTTCTTATATACACTCACAAACGCTTTATATCAAAACATTTTTTGCCAATCTGATAAATTTTTTTAAATGCTCTTGTTTTTTATTTACACTCTAGTCATTGGTGAGGTTTTCATACACTTATTAGCACATATTTTGCTGCTTCTCTTTTTTCATATTGATTTCTAGAAGCTGTTTGTATTCTGCATATTAACTCTTTCCTGTTGTGTGTATATGTTGCATGTATTTTCTCTCCTTAGGTAACATTGTTTATGGTAGCTTTCCCTGTATAGAAATGTTAATTTTTTTGTCATGTCTATTTAACCTTTTCTGTTATAGCTTCTGACATTTTGCCATGATATTTCTAACCAGTTTTATAAAGATAATGGATATCATAAGAAAGTGTCCTATATTTTCTTTTAGTCTTTTACAGTTTTGCAAATGTTTAGATTATTAATCCATCTGGAATTTTTTTCTGGAGTATGGAGTTAGATAATGTACTAGTTATGCTTAATTCAGCAGAAGGGTTATTTTACTCAGATAACAACTTGTTATGGGTGCTCACAAGTAGACACAAGGAGATTCAGAGACAAGACTCCCTCCATCTTATGTCTACCTGCCTCTAGGTAAGGAGTTAGCAAATTACTATCTACAGGCCACATGCAGCCCACTGCCTGTTTTTGTAAATAAAGTATTATTGGAACATAGCCATGCTCACTTGTTTACATAGTGTCTATCTCTGCTTTCCATAAAACGGCAGAGTTGAGGAGTTGTGATAGAGACCATATGACTCACAGAGCCTAAAATATTTACTTGTTTGACCCTTTATAGAAAAAGTTTGACTCCTGCTTTGAAGTTGCAGCGTCTTTAGTTTCCACATGGCAGATGGGGGAAATCATGCTGGAGGCTTTCCACGGGTGGGGCCTGGAAGAGAAGCATGCAACTTTCAACTTTCCCCTTCCTTCCACTGATCAGAACTCAGTGGCCTGGCCTTGCCTAGCGACCTGGAAAGCTAGCAAATGTGAATTCGTTGTGTACCTAGAAGGGAAGGCAATGATAAACCATTCTTTGCCAAGGTGTACCCTGCAATTATTCATTTCTTTCTTCCTCCCTATTTTTAATTAGAATAGACTAGATCGGGGAACCCTAACCCTCAGGCCATGGACCAGTCTGTGGCCTGTTAGGAACTGGGTTGCACAGCAGGAGGTGAGCAGCATGGAAGTGAATAAAACATCATCAGACAAAACATCATCTGTATTTACAGCTGTTCCACGTCACTTGCATTACTGTCCAAGCTCCATCTTTTGTCAGATCAGCCGAGGCATTAGATTCCCCTAGGAGCTCGAACCCTACTGTGAACTGTGCATGCAAGGTATCTAGGTTGTGTGCTCTTTATGAGAATCTAATGCCTGATGATCTGAGGTGGAGCTGAGGCAGTGATACTAGTGCTGGGGATGGCTGCAAATGCAGATTAACATTAGCAATGAGGTTTGTCTGCACAGAGGCAATACTAAATCAATTGCTTGCAGACTCATATCAAAGCCCTATCAGTGCGTTGATGCACTTCAATGTGTATTTACAGCTGCTCCACTGCATCTGGTAGCAGGTTTTAAGTCAGAATCCAAACTTATTTTAGTCTGCACGTGAGCCACCCATTATTTTATTTACCACTTCCATATGTGCCTCTTTTTTTAAATAGTGGATTGTATAATTATTTCATATTACAATGTAATAATAATAGAAAAAAGTGCACAGTAAATGTTATAGGCTTGAATCATCCTGAAACCATACATTCCCCCCACCCCTGGTCCATGGAAAAATTATCTTCCGCAAAACCAGTCCCTGATGCCAAAAAGATTGGGGACCACTGGGTTACATTGCAGAAACTCAAATCTTAGTTGCATAGAACAACAAAACTGTATATCTTGTTCCTATTACTTGTCCACTAAGGCTCAGCAGGGATGGCACTGCTCACTGCTGACATTCACTCCAGCCTGAGGAAAGAGCCACTGCCACGCAACTAGATGTTGTGGTACTAGGAGGTACTGCCCCGAAGTGATACTCATTGCCTCCAGTCACCCTTCATCGGCTGAAGCAACTTGCAAGACTACAGGATACAATTCTACCGTGTGTTTTGGAGAAAGCAGAGCTAGACTATAAGCAGAGCTAGACTAAATCCTAATGGACAGCACACTCACACACAGAACACATTCATCCACTCCCAAAGGGAGATAACCTAGCTTTCATTCAGCCACTGTACCCAAGGTCCAGGGTCCCTACATGGTAGACACACTCCCTAGCAGGTCTGAATTTTGATTAGTGATCTGAAACTTAGCAACTAAAGTCATTCTCCATCCCCAACATGTATTCAGATATCAAAATTCTTAAGATTCACAACCAATCGTGGCCGAAAACAGGTTTCTGGGATCTGAGCTATTTCCACAAATATGAACCTTGCTCTGAATGGCCATGCCTAGAGAATCAAGAGACCAGCACGATCTAGGGGTGGAAGGAAGGGAATATAGTATTTTGCCAAAATCAACACTGCAAGAAAAAGAGTTAGCCTTATTGGAGGATGTGGCATTGTTCCTCCATGCTTCAGTTAAGCGCCTTGAATAAAGAGTGTAGGTGACAATATAGAAGAAAGAAATAGACACAAATTAAAAATACCCACAAGGAAATTAAAAAAAAAAAAATGAACATATCTGGTTCATCCCTCAGAAAAGGTCTGTTCTTAAGGTTTTTGTTTGGTTGGTTAAGAAAAGACCTTCACTTTTCTATTTGGTTTAGAAAACAGAAAAATAAGTCCAGGTGCAGTGGCTCATGCCTGTAATTCCAGCACCTTGAGAGGCCGAGGTGAGAGGACTGCCTGAGTACAGGAATTGGAGACCAGCCTGAGAAACATGGTAAGACCTCAACTCTACAATAAATTTTAAAAATTAGCTGGACGTGGTGGCACATACCTGTGGTCCCAGCTACTTGAAAGGCTGAGGCAGAAGGATAGCCTGGGCCTAGCAGGTCAAGGCTGCAGTAGCCATGAGCATGTCACTGCACTCCAGCCTGGGTGACAGTGTGAGACTCCAACTCAAAAAAAGAAAAAAAAGGAAAAGAAAACAGAAAAATGTGATTCACAGTTTCTAACCATGAAGAATCATTTTGAATAGAGTCATACAAACATTAGCTAGGTAACCTCCTAATCAAAATCTTAAACAATGTAATTTTTCAAATAAGCATTCAATATCTGGTGAAAGCACCAACATACATCTTTTTTAATTGTAATTCTTTGGATTTTTATATCTCCATATAATAATAGGAATGTAATTTATATGTTTTTAAAATCATTGATGTTTAACTCATTAAAATACTGCTTTTGTTAGTTATTTGTTGTGCAAGAAACTTACATATGTTTCAATAGACATTTTAAACCCTCTCTAACAAAACTAGTTTTCATTTTTTCCAGAATAAACTTATCAAAACAGCAAAGGTTAATTTCAAGTTTGATTTGAAATTCACTGCGTATACAACTTTTAAAAGTATGATTTAAAAAATTTGATTCCACTGAGCCCCTTAGTTAACTCTTGAAATATATAACTGTTGTCTTCAGAGTTACTTTATACTTTTCAGGGGTTGGGACTCCATTCCCGGTTAAAAATTCGTTTCAGCCCTGTTTGTGTCCAGTGGCTACCACCATGCTCCTATTCTCCATTTATTTTTTCATCAAATTCACTGTTTTCACATCTTTGCTCTCAACACACATAGAAGTTCTTTTTTTCTTTTTTTTTAGGGCTACTACCTACAGTACTTACTGAGAAACAGTCCTCAAATATAAAAGGCCACACAGGGACTTCTGGAAACCCTTCCTTCCCTCTGGTCATATTCAGTTCTCGGAAGCATTTTTCTGTCAGACTTCACTAAACAAGTGAAGTGATTTGGAGTCCTGGGAAGATTATGAAGTAGTAGAAGAAAGGAATGAAGAGTGAGTTCATGTTATTTCCGAAGTCCTTTCTAGTAAAGCAATAATTTATTATTCATTTTGGAATTCTAATTATGGAGCAAACCTCCCCAAATTGAAATGAATTATTTTGCCAGAGGACCTAAAACGTACATATTTCAAGTCAACTGGATTAGTTTGACTTAGTTACTTATTATACCTGCATTTAATAAGCAACAGGATGCTGTTTGCCCTTTACATAGAAACAAGCTTGCCTATCTGTAGCTCAGGTGGGCCAGACCTTCTAGGTTCAAATCCTTCTCTAACCCTAACCCTTACTAGATAAAAACATAGGTTAGCCTCTCTGTGCCTTAATTTCTTTATCTGAAAAAAGGAGAAAAAAAATTACTTACCTGATAGGGCTGTTTGAAGAATTAAGTGAGCTAATACTTATTAAGACACTAACAAATATTGTTCAATAAATCATAGGCTCTAGACACCAATCTGGGGTAACAATAAGGTAACAAAAACCACCACCACAGTCACATAAGAAAATGAATTTCTTTCCTTTCAGCACCTCTGTTTCTCATGGCGGCTGAGCCTTGTCAACAAAGGCACATTATGTCAGTAGATTTGAATTTTATCCGAAAGATGTTTGTATTTTATTTAAAATTATGAATTCTTGAACATGTATACCCGGGCCGTTAGAGTCAGCAGCTTGAGAGGCATAACCCACTCGGTTCTGATATTTGTAACGGGCTTTGACATCCAGGGAGCCTCTGAGAAAGTTATTGGTATTGAGAAAAAGAGAAGCTAAGAAGTCACCCTTCAAAGAGAAATAAAATAAACTGGAGAGCTGCCTGCATTTCACTCTACCGCCTCTGGAAGAGGAATGTTATCTAAAGTGCTTCCATCAGGAATAATGATTGAGAAACTGCTTTGACTCTCTGACTACTACACCCCAAGGCAGAAGTCCATGGCTGAAGCCCACGGTGTCCATCTGTGACTTGGACATCACACATGTTTAGGGCCCAGCGGGGAGCCCTGTAGGGCAGGGGGCAGGACACTCCGGGTTAGCGGGTTTCCAGGTCAGACCCGAGCCCCAGCAACAGCCCGATTTTCCAGGTCACTTCCGAGTAGGCGCTCTGTGTTTATATTTCGAGCTCAGCTCTCCACCAGAAAGCATCACTACCTTCCAAAAGGAGAAGCGCCTTGTGTTTGTAGGCAGGGCTGGGGGGGAGCAGAGTTCATGTTCCCGGGCCGGGTAGGAGGGTTCTCTTGCAACACGTGCGGGTTGTGACAACATCCTTCGATGACAGGGGGAGTTCCAGAGAGGAAGGTTTAGGGAAAGGCGAGGAGCCTGGTGTGGGGCAAGGCAGCAAAGTGCGGAAGCTGCTCGGGGATTCTTCTAGAAAGTGGGGTGGGAAAGGCGCTAGGGAGGG
Source organism: Carlito syrichta (assembly GCF_000164805.1). Classification (NCBI taxonomy): domain Eukaryota; kingdom Metazoa; phylum Chordata; class Mammalia; order Primates; family Tarsiidae; genus Carlito; species Carlito syrichta. Next base: position 827,520 of record NW_007256305.1, read on the forward strand.
CGTGTGGAGGGACGGGATCTGTGTCAGAACGTGCGTGTGAGCGGATACAAAACCCGAGGGAGGCGTGAGCAGCGCTGTGTGTGCGCGGGAGAGGGGGCGCCGGCCGGGCGTGTGTGCGCCGGGTGAGTGACACGAGGGGGCGGGGGGCGCCCGGTGAGTGACACGGGGGCGGGCGGGGGGCGCCCGGTGAGTGACACGGGGGCGGGCGGGGGACGC
>NW_007256305.1:828627-842423 GCF_000164805.1 Carlito syrichta
ATCCCGGCGCCCGAGGGCTGTTGGGGGGCGCGGGGAGCTCCTCTCCGCCCTCTCTCACGCTCGGCTCCTGCGGGTCCCCGAGGGTCGCTCCACGCGCCCCGCCCCGCCCCGGGGTCCCGCTCCCTGCAGGCGCGGGGTGCAGGGCCCGGACTTTACCCGATCGGGGATGCGGCCGGAGCCCCCATCCTCGCGAGTCGAGGGATCCCAGCGCTCGGGGACTGGTGTGTGCCTGTGAACTTGATGGGTTTTTCAGTCCCCCGCAGTCCTGGCTGTAGCGGATGTCACGGTTTTGGAGACATGGCACTTTCATTAAAGATTCTTTCTGTACAGCATTTTCCTGCGAGTGCATTTTCACTTGCTCTCTTATTTTATTTTATTTTTTAATATTTACCAGCCCACAGACTTTTAAGACAAAACGACACTGAAATTTTAGGACTTGTGCAGAGAAAGAGGTTTTATGCTAGTTTTTAAAAGAGTAAGGTCGTATGTGATCTTTTTAACATCGTTTTAGTTTAAAGGAACGATTCATCGCCACTCTGACCGATTTTGTTTTGCAGAGATTAAGCAGATGTGTAATATGGCAGGGAAAGGAAAGGACAGGAAGTCAGAAATCGCTTCATTCTGAAAGAAAAAAAAGGACTATTCAAGTAACAAAACCAATCATTTTGAAAGAGACTCTGAAAATAAAGTGTAAAGTATCCTTCTGGATAAAGTATTTTGTAGGCCTTGTGAAATTGTGTTAGTTAACCAGAAAACAATGTGTTGTTAAATGGGGCAGTTTTATCTAGTAACTGTAGTGTTTAAAAACATCTGTGTATGATAATATTTGTTGGATTTTAACTGGGGGAAAAAAATCAACCTTGGAAATGCTTTTCTATTTGGACAAGGCAAGCACTGCAGTCTCTAATTAGAGTTTTGGAATAAACTCAAGCTGTGTTAAAAACCTATTTTGTGGAGCAGCAGAACAGAAAACATGTCAAATTCTGTATCTGTGTAACTTTAAATATGCACACACAGAGGCACACACACACAGAGACTAGCCCTAAAAGATCATTTGCATAAAAATACAATTACTTGGATGCAGAGAATAGTTAAGAAATTAGTAGAAAATGAACATCTGGGAAAGGAGTGTATTAATTGGCAATTTTCTTTCTTTAATCTCTGAAAATATTAAATGATTTCCTAAGAATCAACTTAGTTTAATGTGCTCATTAAGACAGGCAAAATGATCGGGGCTCCTTTTGTATTCATTTTGTTTTAGGGAGCCCCCTAATGAAAGTCTTCAGCTGATAGTTCCTCTGCTTGCACTGGTTTTCAAGAGGACGTTGTGAAGTACCCTGCCATGGCATGATCAGTGAAAGAAAATTTAGGCCACCCTACTACTGTCTTTGAAGCACTGCTGATCCAAAGCATCTTCAGCATCACCTTTGCTGTGTCAGGGGTGATCCTTCCCATCAGAAATTAAGCTTTAGGCTCACTTTGGCTCCTAATTTGTTAGCAGCTTCTCATTGTGCGATCAGAAAATCGTGCCCTCATTCACAATGAGTACTCATTCATGGTTGTGTCTTGGAGGTTTACAGGGGGTCTCCATTCAGTTACCTTTGTGCAGTTCTCATCAGCATCTTGTGAACTGGGGCCAGGACTAGGACTTCTGGTTACAGTTTGGATAAGATGAAGGAAGTCGAGGTTGCACATGGGGAGATGTAGGCCACTGCTACCTGTCTTGCCGTGTGACAAGAGTGGAGTGTGCGCTGTATGGATTCGACAGGTACTGCTTAGTCACTGCTCAGTAGTACTTTTTCTAAGTCATCTTCTATAGCACTTTCACTGTCATTTTTTTTTTTTGAGTTGAGTCTCACTCTGTCACCCAGACTGGAGTGCAGTGGCCTCTCCCGGCCACCGCAGCCTCGACCTGCTGGGCTCCGGCGAACCTTCTGCCTCAGCCTTCCGAGTAGCCGGAATTACAGGCGTGCGCTATCACTGTCATTTGACTGTGATCATTAAAATTTCTGTACATAGAACGGTATCTTTTGCAAGCATGGCACAGGACCTGAGGGTACAAATATGGACAGACTTACGTGATTGAGTCTGTTTATTGTTCTCTGAATGATTGTATATAATTCAGCTAATCAGTTCATTCCACCACTCTTCTTCCCTTCCACCTTTGAGTGTAACCACACAATTAAAATATGATTCTCTTGATATAAACAGTTAAAAACCCAGTAAACATAATTATAGAAGAAAAACAAACTTTTCTTTTTTTTCCTTCCCTTTTTTGAAGTAGTCTGCTATGAAGGTGTTATTTCCTTGACACATCAAAATGGCTAATTTGGAGTTGTGAGGCTTGTTATGTAAATAGGCCATATGTTGAATTTCTACAGAAGTTTATTCTTTCTGTGTCGTGGAAATGGATAGGATCCCCTAAGTACCAGAGCTGAGAAAAATAGTCTGTGAAGATCTATTTCTATTTACATAATTAAAAAAAAAAGTTTATTAGGTGGTATCTTTATTTTTAAAAATTAAATTTATTTACTATTTTATTATAGAGATGTGGAGTACAAGTAAGGATTAACTACACAAGTAGACTGCATGCAGGTGAAGTTTGGACCTCCAACTGGCCCTCACTTTCCCTGGTAAAGGTCCAGGTACCCTTTGTGAGGTTATATGTCCCTCACATCACCTACCCAAGCACCCAGCGACTGCTGATCCCTCCCTTGTGCTAATGTGACTAATGTTCAGGTCCCACTTATGAGTGAGAACATGCGGTATTCAGTTCTTTATTTCTGTGACAGATCACTAGGTATGATGGTCTTCTTAAACGGGATGTTTTCTTTTTTTCTTTTGAGTTGGAGTCTCACTCTGTCGCCCAGACTGGAGTGCAGTAGCACGCTTCCGGCCACCGCAGCCTCTACCTGCTGGGCTCCGGTGATCCTTCCGCCTCAGCCTTCCAAGTAGCTGGAACTACAGGCGTGCACTACCACACTCGGCTAATTTTTTGATTTATTGTAGAGATGAAGGCTCGCCAAGTTGCCCAGGCGGGTCTCGAACCCGCGGGCTCAGGCAATTCACTCACCTCGGCCTCCCAAAGCAGGGGATTACAGGCTGAGCCACCGAGCCCGGCCTAAACGGGATGTTTTCTATCTCTGCATCATACAGATCTTTATTTTTAGTCCTTACCAAGAAACCACTCCCATTTACCCACTTGCTTAATTAATAGACTTTTCACGGTGGATGTCTTACTGTCAGGCTACAGGCTGCACGCCTGATAACAAACTTTTCATGTTCTCTGCTAAACTTCTTACTTTACAATGAAAAGACTTTGCTTTGCTCAATACTTGTAGCATTCTCTTTATCACCCAGACTGGAGATCTAGGAAGTAGCCCTGACTGTCTCTCCTCTCTCTGCAAAACTGTAGGTCGAGGCCTGTTCCCTCTTCCTTTGTCACCATCTCCCCGAGTTAGCCCCACATCTCCTCTTCTTTCTTCACTGGCCCCTCAGGCCCTAGGCCATCAGCCATCACTGTTTTCTAGGATGACTCTAGTGGGCATCTTGGTCTCTCTGATTGCCTTCTCCCCATTCTGCTCACTGTCAACCCTTCTAAAGCTCTTCTCCTAAGAACCATTCTCCGATGATTGTCTCGTGAGAGCACTACATTGGGCTCTGGTTTCTCTGATTCTAAAGCGGGTGCCCTTTCCAGTAACACACTTTCCATGGCCTCCCCCATGACCCAGCCTCTCAGCCCGGTTTGGAGGTGCCTCAAATTAACTTACCAACTTCATTTTCTACATCTTTCTATCTTGAACCTTCTGTTCCTGCAAGTTGGATCTTGCTGCCCTTCTAAGATGACATGCTTATTTCTGTTTGTGCCTTTTGTTCATGCTCTGCCTCTTCCTTGTTTCTATGACCTAACCACATTCAAGTGCAAATTGGCCTGCTCTGATCATGTTACTCCCATTGGCTTCTTTTCCCCTTTGGTTGCATAGTTCCTTTAGACCATCTGATCCTCCTTTCAAAGGTTGTGTGCTTCATTCTTGCTTTCCCGACTAGATTGTAAGCTCCTTGAGGCCACTGATCTGCCTTATGTGCTGTCTTTCCATCTACAGACCCTTGGTCATAGCAAGCCCTTGAATAAATATACCTGGAAAATGAATGCACTCTAAGGGAGTTTTTTTTTTTTTTTTAATGATGGGCTTTGATATTGACTCTGTACTGCTCACCATTGGATCCCCAGAGTCTAGCCCACAGCCTGACACCTAGTCATGACCTCAATAAATATTTGTTAACATAGAAATTAATGTTGACATTGGATGAAAGGGATAGGCATTTGAAGGAGGCATCTGTCAAAGAGATTTTCTCCATTTTTCTTCAGTGGTTCTAATCAACTTCTCCATTCATCAGCTATGAGAATTCTGAGGACTCGGCATTTCCCAGAGTTGAGATAATGATGGAGTCTGGCAGTTGTGAGTTGGAATTAAGAAGGCTGGAGTTATTTTAAGGTGGAGTGATGGGTCCCAGTAGTGAGCAAAAAAAAAAGCATTCAGGCTTTATGCCAGTGTATTATACATAAAACAATTAGGCTAAAGTTATATGTTATATAAAAGTTCAGCTTATATGTTATATAAGAAGTTCCAGGCTGTGTTGCAGGGCTACTCAGCCTTTTCATTTAAAAGCATCCTTGTAAGTTAAAAACAAACAACATCCAGGTAATTTATCTGCAGGTAAAAGGTGATGTAGAGGGGAGTCTGCCCATTCATCACATTGTATTCGGGGCAAAATTTAATTCTTTGATAAGTCTTGTTTTGTACAAAGCACCATTTCTGCTGGGACAGAGTTGATAGTCCATCAAGAGAAATAACAAATGCATCCCAGAAACACAAATCTAAGAGAGCTCAGAAGGGAAAAATTTCCTTCTGTTGGAGGGTGGAGGGGATCTTCCTAGAGTAACAGTTGTTTGAGCTTATTATTGAAAGGATTTGGATAAGATTTCAATAGCTGTTGAGAATATAAGGATGGGGGAAGGGTGACAGGGTGAGTTCCAGGGTTTTTTGACTCTGGCTTTTGCTCTTACGTTATTGCCACTTCTGAGCTGAAACCCAGCGAGGACTCTCCTGGGCATTGGTGGTCTGCAGTGTTCAGCGGCAGAACCCAGAGAATATACAGATACCTGCAATCATTCCACGTGGTGCCAAGTGCTGAACTGACTGTGACATAAAATGCAAAATAAATCTTGGAAGCAGCATCACCAATGTGTTCCTGGGTAGCTTCCAGCTCACTTAGAATGCTCGAAAAGGCCTGCTGCGTTATGGAAATGCCGCCGAGTGTTGACTCTTTCACAGTAATGTAATGCGAGGTCTACCCCAGATTGTGTTCCCAAGCAGCCGGCCGTCTGTGGGACACGGCCTGTCACCCCTAGCAGAGCTGGATAGAGTAGTAAACATGCTGTTGATACAGAACCCTCGTTCTGATTCTTGGAACTACCTCTATGGACTGTAAACTGGAACCAGGGGGGATCAGTTTCAGGAAGACAGACTTGGGGTCCATATAAGGATGGTCACCTTGTGGTGGGGTCATGCTGTTTCAGGAGGTGGTAAACACCCTTCATGAAACATGTATATGCATAGGCTGTACCAGGCAACATGCTATTTAATTACATGATTATCTCCTTTATTCTCAAAACAATACTATGTGGTACATACTCTTATTACACTCATTTTACTAAAGAGCAAAACAGACCTGGAGAAGTTGAGTAGCTCGTAATTTGTAGAGCAGGAATCAAGTGCAGGCAGTTTGAGGGCAGGAACTGCATATGCACTGTGAGGAAGAAAGGGTACCAACACTGGGGGCCATTTGGACTTTTAAGCTTCCTTCTTCACACTAGGATTGATTATTTAATTCTTAGGGATCTAGATGCTGTCACAACAACTCATTCATTGTTAGCAGCACCCAGTTCCTAAAGATTCAGAACACAGTGAATGTCGTCTTCATTATCAATCATCGTAATCACTTACTGATCATCCTCTTTCAACCTCAAAGGGATCTTGCCAGGTAGGGATTGTGTGCCCTTATTGGAAAGGGACACTGAAGCTCAAGGAAGTTCCAGAACTCGATTGAACCTGCAGAGTTGATAAATGGCAGATAAGTCTGTTTATATCTGACACCTAAGCCCTTGCTTTTTCTTACAACACCCTGTGAGGTAATGCATGGTGATCCTGAAAATATTTACCTGTCACCTCTGCACAGAAACCAACCAGGCAGAGAAGCCACAAGCTGTCAACAACCACTATGACTCTATGAATGAGAAGTGCAAAGGTGCGTGGAAGACTCGGACGTACCAAGACCACAGACATGGAGCTCCAGTGATTTCTTCCTATGCTCCTGTGTCAGTTTATCTGACTTTCTGCATGATGCATAGTACTATGAAAGAAAGCAAGAACCTTCTTGTGTAATGATACTGCATTGATCTTTCTAATGGAGGAAACACAGTTTTGCAGGGAGGAGGTTCTATCTTTCTTATACGTGCTAGATCCTCCCGCTACTTGCTTCCTGTCCCCTTCTTCCTGTTTGAGGCCAATTCTGCTGAACGCTGTTCCTTCTTGCTTCATGACCTCTTCTTTGGGGTCTCACCCTTCCTTTTCTTCTGGCACACAAGCATACGCAAGTCTTTTTCATCCTTTATAGAAACAAAACAAAATCCATGTGGTCCTTTCTTTCTGGGTCTGAATGTGTTTGTCTCATTTCTAGACTTAGCAGGCTGCTCCTTAAAGGACCTGCAGTCCCCACCTGCCCTCCATCTGCAACCCACTTCAGTCCTGTCCTCTCCTGCTGGCCACCTCTGCTAATCAAACCACAGGTTCCATTTTCTAGGACTGTCTTCCATTTCTTGGCCTTCGCATGGCATTTAGTGTTATTGACCGCTCTCTGCTCTTTGAAGTGCTGCCTGCCTGTTTTCTGAGTTATTCCTCTCTCCTCATTAATTTTCCTGTTGCCCAACTGCTCTGTGTTGGGCTTCTCCTTGGAGTCCTCTCCTCCTCCCAAGCCTCAGCGTCCCAGGAGCTCAGCCTTTCAGCCCTCTGCTCATGGTCACATCTGCCCTGAGGCAGCTTTTATGCTGTTTTTCCCTGTATGCCATTGATTCTGTGGAAATCTACATCTCCGACCTTGAATTCTTATCTGATATCTGCTCCAGGTACCTGAACAAGTTCCAAATATGACTTCTCCCAACTCCAGTCCAGCACATCCCTTCTGGGTTCTCTATCTCAGTTCACGAAATCTGCTTCACCATGTTTAAAATCTGGAAGCTGTTCTGGATCTCTCTCTTTTCTTCAACCTCTTTATGTTATTGGCCAGCCAACCTTGCAGAGGGACTGTCTTTTCAAACTCTCTTGAATCTACCCTTCCCTCTTGAAACCTCCTTCCCTCCTCTTGAGGACTAAGGCAGTAGCCTCACAACTGGTCTCTCTGCCTTCTGCCTGACCTGCTTCCAGTTTTCTTCCCACACTGCTGCCTTTCTGAAAGGCAAACCAGATCACAACTCTCCGCTGCTTAAAATTGTTCAGCGGAGTTTCAGCATCTTCAGATTAAAATCTCAGCTCCCGGGCAAGGCACGTAAGCTGCTTTGTGATCTGGGCCTTGCCTTCTGGTGTGTCAGAGTCTCCTCTGATGATCCCGGTCCTCACTGTCTCCCCCTGCCCAGGGCATCCCCATTAAAGAAAGCAATGATTGGAGGGATAGGAACAGAGAAGAGATTCTAGAATTGTGCTGTTCTGTACTGTTGCCACTGGCTGTACAGGGCTGTTGAGCACTTGAAACAGAGCTAGTCCAAGCTGAGATGTGCTGTGAGTGTAAAATACACCACAGCTTAGAAAACTATATAGAAAACAAGAATATAAATTATCTCATGTGACACTTTTTAATGCTGGTTATATATTGAAACAGTCATATTTTGGATATAGTGGGTTAAAGAGAATATATTATTAAAATTAATTTCATGTTTATTTTTAATTTTTAAAAAAATGTGGTCACTAGAAAATTTAAAATTACCTGTGTGGGTGGTAGCCTAGTTTTATGAGACAGTGTTGTCATAGAACATCTCCTCATTTCCAGGAGATGCATCCTGTATGAGCCACGTCCATGAGCTTATTGAATGATTAAGTCAGCCCTGTTTTTATAGAGAAGCAGCAATGGCTCAGTTTTCTAAATCCAGAGGTATACAGTACTTTGGATAAAATTCAGAATTGTAGCGACGGATTCTGAGTGTTATAGCTGGAAGTCTTTCGTACAATATATACAGTGTGAAAAGCACTATCAAAGCACAGCTGGCCCAGCAGCCCCACCCGGTCACCATCAGGAGTGGGAAGCAGGAATCCTTGTGGTGTGGGAGAGGGGGCTTTGAGATAGACAGTAGAATAGGGAAAGGGGGAGTGGAATCACAATCCCTGCATGCCTCTTGCTTGTGAGGCACCAGGAGAAAGAGAGAGCCAGGACTCCGAGATCACCCATCCTGCCACGGTGGCCAGAGTCCCAGCTCCCCTACATCTAGCTCTGGAATCCTCAGCAAGGTAATGAGTCAGTGAGATTTGAGTGTCCATATGCACATCATGCAGTCATGTGCATCAAACAAAATGACGTGCCCAGCACTGAATGGTGCTCTACAGAAGTCAGTGGTGCCATAGGACACCAAGGGCAACAATCTGGTGATCAGTTGGCCCAAAAGATTAGGCGGGAAGGGCACATGAGCTGTCAGAAAGACCCAGAAGATTGTGTGTTGTGCCCTGAGAGATTTGCGGAGCTTTATGTGTTCCCAGTGGAAATGCCAACCTGTTATAGGAAACCAGAGTTGATCAGGTTTGGGCAGGAGGAGCAACCCTCCTTGAGGAGGTGATGGGAAGAAACCATGACAGTCAAGATAACAGCCAGGAGGATAAGGTTCCAGTGAAATCTGAGAGGCAGTACAACCCGTGTCTTCTCTACTGCGTGGCTTGCAGGCTGCATTCTGTTGAACTCTGGTTCCGAGAGGAACATCCCTTCTTGGTTTCAACCTGGGCAGCTGTTTTTATTTGGTTTACATAATAGGCGTTTGTATAAGACTTTAAGGTGAAAGGTTCGTGTGCTAAGAATAAAAGTTTGAACGTCGTATATCTACAGAAAATGGCCTTCATGTGGTTCTCTCTCCCTTATTTGCAGGATCAGGACCAGTGTAGGCCCTTCCCTCTGAACCTCAGTGACTCACATTGGGTTGACCCTGCTGTCTGCCCTGCCCTGGCAGCCATAAATCAGCCTCATTCTTAGAGAACTCAGTTTTCACTTTTGCACTGGGCTCAACTTTGTCTCCCACATTCTCAAGTTCCAGCTTTGAGTTCTCGTGTGGGAATCCCAAATTGTCTTGGGTAAGGGTCCTGTCATGTCTCTCCAAAGCCTTCTTGGGACTATAGTATTGCCCCTGAGCTACAGGCCCTAAGGCTGGGTCACTGCCATTTTCTTCCAGGCCTCTTTAGTACTGACACCTACCAGCTGTGGTCAGGAAACTTAACAGATATTTGTAGAATTGAAGAGCTTCCTGGATGCTGGCTATTCTATGGCTCCAGACCCCGACACCAAAAGTTTCTTGCCAGTTGTCTGTGCCACTCCTCTCTGGGTCCCATTGGTACCATATATGCATCTAGTAAGGAGAAGGGAAAGGCAGATATAGGACTGATTTTCTTAAATTATGATACACCTGTGTCTTTGTATCCAGTGGGAGGGCTGGTCTTACATTTGGATGAAAAAGGTGGCTGCCTTTATGGTGTGGTTTCAGAATCCATTCTACTGGAAAGGGCACTTCAAATATCAGCAGTTTCATGCTCTCTGATATGTGAAAGCCAGCATTATATGAACTCCATTCTCTTTCCTAAGATCAGTATGGTTTAGAAGAAGAAAAGGACAAGCTTTAGCTTTTAAAAGACCTAATTTTGACTCATGTAATTGCTGGCTGTATGAACCTAAGCAAGTTATTTAATGTCCCTGAACCTCAGTTTTCTCATGTATGAAGTGAAATTAATAATATATACTATTTTGTTATGATTTAGTTATGACTAAATAAGATAAAATATAAAGTGCCAAGCACCAGAGTCTAAAATGCAAAGGCTGTGGCAATGGTAACTTAAAATTGTTAGACATTCAATCCTCAGGATGAATAACTGTATAGACCCTTCCCTGAGACTGATAAGGAGAGTTAATGAAATCTGGTTCAAGAGGCCCAGATTTTACCCAACCAAGGGTGAAAAAAGACCAGAGGCAGGTTGCCTTCATATTTTGCTTGAGTCCTTTCCTGCCTAATAGTTTGCATTTGTGAAAATATCCATCTGAGTCTGTGGGTACAGCATGAAGCCATGGGGAAAAAAAGGCATGTTTACATCCTCTGCTGGGATAGCATAACAATTAACAAAGCAGGTTTTTAAATCTCTGAATAGTCAGGTGTACTGCCATCAAAATAAACTTTTATTTCTATTCTTTGCTGATAAATTACAAATAACGGATGCCACTAAAATACCCTGAAGGGGAAGATTCATATACAAATTAGACACCAGGGACAGATTTTTCACACTTACTTTGTTGGAGCCATTCTTTCCTTAGCTGTGGGTGTTTGGGACGTTCTTTTGTTAAAGCCTTTGTTGCTTACAAAAAGAAGGAAAAAGCTTTAGTATTGAAGAAAAGAATGATTTTGATTGGAGGCAATATTGTTCTTGGTGTGGGCTGGCTTTCATATATTGTGGTGATTGCTAATACATAAGCGAGAAAACCCGTTTGCTGAAGTGCCGTAAACAGCAGTGAGACAGTCTGAGCTGACATACTGCCACTTCTGATCGACAAGTGTTTATTGTAGCAGTGTGAGCAGTCCTGTAATTTTTAAAGAGGAAAGTGGAAGATGTTATGCTGGTTCCTGGAGCTGCACATGGCCTGATCTGGCAGGTCTTTGTCCTTTCTTATATATTTCTCCCATGAAATTTGAATGGTGGATTCAGTACATGCACTGGGTTTCCAGTGACTTTAGCTTTTGGTGTAACTGATCACCCCCACTGCAACACTCTAGCCTCAATTTAGTGCCACATCAAAATCATGACCACTCAAGGAGAAAATGTAAGTCTACTGCCTCAAAAATTAAAAATAAAGACACTTAAAGATGTTATTTAGTACTGATTTGTGGCACTGAATATATAAACTCATTTATTGTTCTGATATTCCCCGAGCAAGAACTGTTTCAGCTGCAGTGGATGATATCAACTAGGGTTTCTATGGCAACACTAATTTATAATTTTCAAACTTTTGTAGAATTTCACCTTCTGGACTCTTCTGGATTGCATTTAAATTTACATTTTTTCTCATTTATTAAGGTGAAGCATATTTAGATATTACTTACATAAACATCCTAAGAGTATCTTCATGAAAGCTCTGATGAGAAATTAAAGTGTAGAACGTGGGCATTGGACAGGGTTAGTGGATACAGTGGTCTAATGTTCCACCAAATGCAGGGATCCCTTCCATGTTATCCCAGTGGCCATTTGAACCTGGCCAGGCATGAGATGTTTACAACATTATGATATCAAGTCATGCTAATGACTGTAGTCTGCAGTGCTCCCAGATCTTAAGCCTTGTCTTATTTGTGGTAAGACCAATGCTCATTAGCAAGGACAAGTGGACAAAATATTTTAAAACCTCTTCTTCCTCATAGTGCATTGAAATCTGCCTCCCTACACAGCTCCCTTGCTGACCTGCCATTGCCCTCGGGAATGCCACAGAATAAATATGCACCTTCTGTGTACTAACTCTTCAAATATTTGACCCCAGCAGATGTATCTCCTGCTGGAAGTTTTTCTGCTTTCAGAGTCGTGTGGTCCTAGTTCGCTTAAATGATAGCTCTCAACCTGTTCATGTTCCACTGGGCACCCACCCCTCCTTCCATAACATCCTAAAAGTGAAGCATCCTGAACTCAATACCCTACCTCTGAGTACTCTGAGCAGTAGAAAACACAGGGCTGCTATTAACTCCCTTGGTCAGGGCAGCCTTCTTTGATTTATCTAGCCAAATAGTGTGGTGGCCTCCTTTGTGAGTCAGGAGCAGTGCATTGTTAGTTCATGTACAAAGTCAGATCCAACTTCCAAGTCTTTTTTCTTAGCAGCTGCTGTAAAGCCAGGTCTCCTTTGTTCTCTGCTTGAGCAATTAATCGTGCATGCCTACTTCGAGAACTTTACGTTTATCCTTGTTAAATGTTGTCTCTTGTCAAATTATTTTTCCTCTTTATCAAGGCAGTTTTGAATTCTAATTTTTCAATTCAATTTGTTAGAGATACTTTCACTTATTTATCAGTTGCATGTTTGAAAAAATGGAACTTTCTCTGTTGTTGATAAAATGCTGACCAAGATGGGTCAAAGACAGAGTCTTGTGACTTTCTACGAGAGAATTCTTGACGACAGTATGTGAATGTTGTTAGTTTTTTTAAAAAAAACTAGTTTGATAATCTTTCACTGGTGATTACTTTCTTGGCCAAGAGGACACAGTCAGGGAAAGACTTAGTCAAATGCCTTAGGGATGCAGTCATTGTTGGCTCACACGTGGAAATAATAGCATATGCTCATGAAGAACAGCGTTCATCTGGACTAACATTTAGATAGCATTAATTTTTCTTTTAAAAAATTTACTGAAAGTCACATTTAAATCACCTTATTTTTAATGTATTTGAAAAAGAAATAACAATTTTGTAAAATAAACTCGTGTCTCACCCACCTATCATTTAAACTCACGTGAGTTTGTTTGGCTCGAAGAGATTGCTGTTTAGTTCATTGTTCAGGTCTCCTTATGGAATCATGGCTCTTAGAGCAAGTTGAGGGAGTGACAGGAAATTGCTCCTTAGGAGTCACTCCAACACATCGTTATAATCACCCCTTCTGGGACAGACAGTCGCCACGCTGAGGCATGTCCAAACCGTGTGCCGGCGCCTACATAGGTGGCTCCATGACAGTGTTGCTAGCGTGGCCATGACAGAGAAATTATTGATGGCATTGTGTCACTAATGGAGGTGTTTTCTCTTAGCTGAAAATTCTGTGTCATTTGAAAAAAGGTTATTGTCCTCTCTCACACAAATTCTTTGACTTTTTATATTAATGTCAAATGTATTATTTGACATTACGATGCTCTCTATACTATATCTTGTTCTATTCATGTACAAAATAGTTTTTTAACATGTTTTTTGCCTTGGACTAAATAGAAAAAAAAATTATTTAAAATAATAGTACCCGAGAGACCTAGATCTATATAATAAGTCAAATAATACTCGATTGCTTCATAAAAACACTAGTATTTATGTAATACTTTATATTTTTCAAAGTGCTGTCTCACATTTTCTTTTTTTGATTAAAAAAATATCTGAGGTAGGATTGGTGGTAGTAGGAATCTGCCGGGGGAGGGGGAGCATACTTCATCAACAAGGGTACCTGCATAATGAACATTTGTGTATCTAACCCTGAATTGTACCCCACATCTTTAAAATAAAAAATAAATAAATTAAAAATTTTTCTGATTGTAAAACTAATACATGCTCATTAAATTTAAAAGATACTAAAATGGATACAGCCAGGCTCGGTGGCTCAGCCTGTAATCCTGCGCCTTTGGGAGGCTGAGGTGAGTGGATTGCCTGAGCCCGTGGGTTCGAGACCCGCCTGGGCAGCGAGACCTCATCTCTACAATAAATCGAAAAATCAGCCGGGCGTGGTAGCGCGTGCCTGTAATTCCGGCTACTCGGAAGGCTGAGGCGGAAGGATCG
>NW_007256305.1:842670-858943 GCF_000164805.1 Carlito syrichta
GTTTTTTTGAGTTGGAATTTCAATCTGTCGCCCAGACTGGAGTGCAGTGGCCGCTCCCGGCCACCGCAGCCTCGACCTGCTGGGGGCTCCAGCGATCCTTCCGCCTCAGCCTTCCAAGTAGCTGGAACTACAGGCGTGCACTACCACGCCCGGCTAATTTTTGATTTATTGTAGAGATGAGGTCTCGCCAAGTTGCCCAGGTGGGTCTCGAACCCGCGAGCTCAGGCAATCCACTCACCTCAGCCTCCCAAAGGCGTGGGATTACAGGCTGAGCCACCGAGCCCGGCTGCACGCCTTTATTTGTGTGTCCTAAACTAGCCTAATGGTGGACGCAGGAAGTCTGTACTAAAGAATTAGTTTGACATTGTCGTTAAAAGGGCTTTGGAACCAGACACTTTGGATTCAGACTCTGAATCAGATTTCAGTCCTGGTTGTAGTACTTATGTAGTGACTACAGATTGCTTAAGCTCTCTAAACCTACCATAAAATGATAATAGTATGCACTTAACACATTTATTATAAGAATTAATAAGATTATGCATTATTATAGTGTATGTTGCATGGTGCTTGGACCATAGCATATGCTCAGTACATGTGAGCCAGGATCATCATACAGGTTTTATTTGCTACTTTCTTCACTTAAATTCTAGGGTAAAAAATTCCTTGTCAGAAAATATTATTTGGAAAATGTTTCAAAATGACTGCATAAATGTCAATGTATGAATATACCTTAGTGTTATCATTTCTCCATGGCTAAACCATTGCCAACTCTTTGCCATCATAAGCACACCACAGCTAATATCCTATATGTTATGTTTTTTGTGCATAGATGGCAGATTCAAAATGAATTACCAATGGCATTTTTTAGGCAGGCAAGAAAAAAACTAACAATTCTTTAGTGTCTATGGATGCACCAGGTTATGTGCCAGGTTCTTTAGAGCAAGATTTTCATTCAACTCCCACAGCCCCTTTGAGATCAGTCTGTTGCTCCCATTTTTCAGATGAGAAACCTCTGAGGGGACAAAAGTAGTTTGCTCAAGGTCAAGTAGATAGTGGTGGTAGAAATGGTGTTTGAAGCCAGCTGTCTGATTTCAAAGCTTGAGCTTTTTCCACGCTGGCATGGAGTTCATGCCTATCTTTTTGAGGCTGGCAGAATGAATAGTCACCATTGTGCTCAAATGTCACTTGGTGCCACGTAAAAGATAGGACATTTGGCTGGAATACTTGGCTTACTCAAAATAGCACCTCTTGCATGTATACATTCTTACATGATTTAGAATCAGGCCTCATTAAAATAAGGTGTTAGCAAAAGGAAATGAAGCATCGATATGTTCATTTGATGAAAGGAAACCTCAGGAAAGAAAATATTTATTTAGTCAATCGTACAACACTCCACTTTGTTTTAGTGGTACGGACTAAACTAAGATCACTTATCTCCCTAGGAATCAGACTGATTTCACATATATCAGTTTAGAAATTAAGCAATAACAACAGCCAAAGTAAATTGATGCTGTCAAAGGAATTGTACGTTTCATTACTTGTGTATCAGGGACTGAATGGGAAAAAATCTTTAGCCTTAGCTGTAAGATGATCCATCAGAAAAGAGCTGTAATAATTGCTGGAGGTGTAAGGATAGGTTTAGGGGAGACAGAAAGTAGCCTGGGATAAATCCCCAAAGAATTATTTGGTGAATTGACAGGTTGTCTTTAAAAAGTCAGCCATTCGGAACATTTGTCTTGGCAGCTCTCAAATCTGACTTACAGCGTGTAGTGTGGCAGCCAATTTTGTAGGAAAAATGCATAATTAATGTGAAGATCAAGGTACAGGTATTGCCAGTCAGTACCTAACACACAGTTTCTCAGAACAAAGGAACAATTGAAGTTGTCTTTTAATAGGCTAATCTTGGTTTGTCATTTTGTGGATTTCAATTCTTAGTAAAAAATGAGGGAGAAAAAAAGCACCAGTAGTAACGTTTCATATCCAGGAGGTACTTTGTTGCAGAATTTATAACCAACTGTTGTCTAGTCAAGAAAGCTATCTTTGGTTTTTGAATTCTTGAATTTTTATAGCCCTTGAGCTCGCACATTTTTGTCTTAGGAATGTTCTGGTTTTCCTTTAGTCATTTGACTTCTTGCCAGGGAGAAACAATGTCACTCATGGCCCAGTAGCCAAAAAGGTTTTGGATCTTGACAGAGCATGACCACCAACTCTACCTATTGGTACCATTTCCCCCATGGTGGTGATGCACATGGGAACAGTCAACAAGTTAAATTTGAGCTCTCTACACAACTACTGAGTGGTTAGAACTGTGAACAGAGAGTTAGATTTGGGAGCTACAGATTGAATTCCAGGCATGGCTCTGTTGTTTGGTCGTAGCTGTCTAACCCAGCTTTCCTGTCTCCCAGGCTGAGCTCCCTGAGCTCTCAAGTGGAGATAATGACTACTACATAGTCCAAGAGCATTTGGAGGATCAAATGTGTTGAGTAAATCTTTTGGTTCACTCAAAAGTTCTTTCATGATTTGTTCCTAAGTTTTGAATTAATGGCCACAGGTCATCCCCCTCGAAGAGGAGCCAATTGACCATTTAAGCTATTTTCCAATGAAGAATGGGAATATTTATAAAGTATATCTGTACATATAAATATACCACTCTTGGAGCTAACTTCGCCAGACCCTTCTAACTCTTTGTTTATGCTTTATCCAATAAGAATGAGACAGGCTATTTCTCTGCCGGGAGCTCCTGTGCCTAGCTCCATCTCTCAAAGCCTGCGTGCTCACCTGCAGGGCATCTGATGGGGAGCGCGGGTGGAGGGAATCCTCTGGCTTCAATACGTGATTCCTTTGAACACTGTGAGGACCTTCATAGAAATAGGAGTTTAGATCTATTATGTTGTTCTAAGATAGAAGCAGAACTCATTTATTTGCCACATATTTTACCTTTCAATAAAAGTAGCTCAAGGAAAAAGACTATAAGGTAGAAAAAAATATTTCTTTTTTTTTTTTTTTGAGTTGGAGTCTCACTCTGTCGCCCAGACTGGAGTGCAGTGGCCGCTCCCAGCCACCACAGCCTCTACCTGTTGGGCTCCGGCGATCCTTCCACCTCAGCCTTCCAAGTAGCCGGAATTACAGGCATGCGCTACCACGCCCGGCTGATTTTTTTGATTTATTGTAGAGATGAGGTCTCGCTGCCCAGGTGGGTCTCGAACCCGCGGGCTCAGGCAATCCACTCACCTCAGCCTCCCAAAGGTGCGGGATTACGGGCTGAGCCACCAAGCCCGGCTGAAAAAAATATTTCAACCACAAGATTACATTATAGAAAATTATAGGAAACCCTTTTAGTAAAGTAATTCTGCTGCTGAAGGGGAGCAGGGGAGGGAAGGAGAGGAGCTTTGACGACTGGGTAGTATCCATGCAAGCTTTTGGGAAGTGTCTCTCACCCTTAGTTCTGGTTATGGAGTTGAGAGCGCAGAAGCTGCTTCTGGGTTTGACTCCAAGAGCGCAAATCCCAACCCTGGAGCTGTACTACTTACTTCCTTTCCCTGGGCTGCTGTGGACATACTCCCTGGCGACAACCATGGTGGGAAGCCCTTTCTTTCAGTCCTTTAGGAGGACAGAATTGGTGCGTTGGCCACTCTATCTTAGGCTCTACTGTTGGACCATGAAGGTGCTTCATGCAGTTCATGAGTGAGATATCTCCGTGCAGTCCCCAGGTGTGGAGTGGGGAGCTGGGCTGGACATTTTAGACAAGCCTCCCTACCTACTGGGTGTGGGAAGCCAAACCAAACCCACTGGTCCCAGGACTGCTGGAGAATGCCAGGTGTGAAGGCTAAACCTACCTCCTGTCCTCATTTACAATCCATTTCTCAATGTTCTTTCTCCTACACGGGAAATTGTTCAGAGTTTTCCTCCTTTGCTTTGACAAAGAGCACTCATTTAGCTCATGTCTTCATCAGTCATTTCCCGCATATCTGTTTTGCACTAGGCACTGTTAGAGGAACAAAGATGAATCAGATGGAGAAAAGAAAAGAATGTGCAAACCTAAGGTAGAAAGCAAGATGAGACTGGGCATGGTGGCTCATGCCTGCAATCCCAGTACTTTGGGAGGCTGAGGTGGGAGGATTGTTTGAGGCCAGGAGTTCAAGACCAACCTGAGCAACATAGGGAGGCCCCTGTCTCTATATTAAAAAAAAAAAAAATCAAAAATTAGCCAGGCATGAGTGTGCACCTGTAGTTCCAGCTACTCAGGAGGCTGAGGTGAGAGGATCACTTGAGTCTGGGAGGTTAATGCTACACTGAACGGTAATTGTGCCATTGCACTCCAGTCTAGGCCACATGAGACTTCAACTCAAAAAAACAAACAAACAAAAGCAAGATGCAGTATCTTTAGAGTTGAGAAGAGGGACAGCTTAAACATGCAGTGATATTTTTTCCTGCTATATTTTATACAATACATTATACTACATAAAAATTTATACTAATATTCATTTATGTAGCAAATCCCAATCTAATGAAAATCCCTATTATCTGGGATCTGGGCAAACAACAGTAGACACAGTTCTGATACAGCAGAGGACTTTGAACAGTCCCTCGGAGGGAGTTGAAGTGGGATTTGCCCTATATATCAAGATTTTCATGGTTTTGATATTTTTCATTTCCACGTGTCAACAAATACCTGACTTGATATTAAAGCCAGTTAAATCAATATTTCTTGCTGTAGTCAAGGTACAGCAACATATATCCAAGGGCAGTCTATCCCCTACAACCATATTTTGTTGAGTACATACATATATTTTATCATAAACCTACCTGATTGAACTACCTGCAGATGAGTTGAAAGAAAATATCAACGTAGCTACCATAAAAAAGAAAAGCCAGAGAATCTGTAACCTTGTCCCTAACCCCTCATTTAAGAAATTATTTCATTTATTTTGCTCACTTTAATCATCAGGAACAGCAACATGGAAAAGATCTTGATTGTGGTAGCTATGGTTTCTCTATTATCAGATAGGTCTGCTTTAATCCTCTCAACTCCCATCCCGATCAGAGGATTTCTGAGCAGGTGCAGGTGAACCCAAGAGTCTTGAGCTGTAGGAACCTAGTGATCTTATCATTGTGTTGGAGAGTGGTGTGAAAGCCCACTTCTACTTACTCTTTTTCTGAACTTTTAACTGTTAGATGATTTCTGTAGGTCACCTGTTACAATCTCACTGTATTTCTGTAAACAGAAGCATCAGCGTATAAACACCAACAAATCCATTTACTGTTATCAGAGAAGCCTGACTTGTCCTCCCTGTGTTCTTTGGCTAGATGAGCAACTACCATTTATTGGGCTCCTACTCTGCGCCAGGCACTTAAAATATCGTACCTTTAGTAGGCAAACCAATGTTTCCAGGCATTTTACAGATGAAGAACTGTAAGACCTGAGCTGCTGTGTAATTTATCAAGGGACACCAAGATGGAAAAGGGACAGTCTGGAATTTAACCCAACCTCATCTGATTCCAAAGCCTTTTCACTTTTTATTTAGAGACAGGATCTCACTCTGTCACCCAAGCTGAAGTATAGTGGCGCAGTCATAGTGCACCATAACCTCAATCTCCTGGGCTCAAAAGATTCTCCCACCTCAGCTTCCGGAGTAGCTGGGACTACAGGCACAGGCCACCACGCCTGGCTTCTTTTCACTTTTAAGTACATTAGGCTGTTTTTTCATAATCTATCATGAGATTAAAGAAAAACATTCAAATTGTAAAAGTTACACTTATTATAGAAAGTTTAGAAAGCAGAGAAAATTATTTAAAAGAAGAAAAAAAAAGTCATCCATAATTCTTCACTAAGAATTATTCACCCATAATTCTTCACTAAGAAGGGATAATCACTAATTTCAGTTATTTTTTTCTTTCAGGCTTAAGAAAACTATAATTTATATCTTCCTGAAAGTTTTCCTCTTTGAGGTTTATACATATACTACAACAATGCTGCAATTGCATAAGACATTTGTGGAATCCTTTTCAGTGCCAATTTAGGAAACAAATTTTCTATAGACCCCCATGCACAGGATACTTGGGCGGAAACATAGCAGAAACAGTATATTTGTTCCCTGGATGCCTACCAAAATAATGCAAGCTATGTTTGACCATTCTGTGCCTTCTAAAATCATGCTGCAAAAATTTAAAAAATTCTATCATTGCCCTCTCTCTAAGAGCCATGAATACCTTTTGCTGACTTCTATCATAGTGGGGGATGGAATTCACCAAAATGTTGCTCCTTCCCATGTCAAAGACTGATGGATATTTTGGGGTATGCCTAAAAGTCTTTATTAAAAATTAAATCCATAAATGTTTAATGTCTCATTTGACATTTCATGTTATTTATTACTTTGTCAACACAACATTTGCCTTTTGTGATGCATGAAGAAAATTGTTTTTGTCAAAAGTGTGAAAAGCATATTTTAAAATCAATTCCTTTTTAATGGAAGTATTGTACTCACTAAATTATTCTCCTCCAAGGTGTTTTTGTGAAAGCAAATGTATCTAAGTGTGATGGATCGATCTTTAAATAAAACTGGTAGCATCTTGTGTAGAAGTATTTCCCATAGAAGCAGGTATATGCATATTCTCTCTCTCTCTCTCTCTCTCTCTCTCTAAGATTGCTATCAAAATGGTCATTGATATACTTTATTAAAGTTGAATAATGTACCAGCTGAGTTCCCTTCTTTTTGGTTTCTGGCATACAATACTACTAACTCTTAGAAAACAAACCTAACTTCCAATGCAAGCATCCTATTGGGTGTTTGGTTTCTAGCTTCTTTTCCCCAGACATTCCTATCCTCCGTATCTAATTACCACGGCACGCCATCCCCTTCCAGACTGCTGGGCACCTGGGGCATGGGGACCCTGGATTTTGGATTGATGCAGATAGGGGCAGATCTAGTGTATGCAGTTGTCCTCAGGGCTGCCTTCTTCCCTTGTCTCCTGATTACCAACATGTCATAGGGTGAGAATTCATCATGCTTACAGAGATCATTATAGAGTGTAGGTTGCACCTTGGCACCATTCACAATGCTTGGCATTGTGCTCAGGCAATATCTGTTGGATCGATGAAAGGTTATAATACACTCTTTCAAAAATGAACTGTTGGGAGAAAAAGTTAGTATGAAAGAAAGTCATAGTTGTAGATGAGAATCTCAGGGCTTAAGAATCTCTAGGTCAATTCTGTTATCTGAGGATGAATCCCAGAGAGGTCAACTGACTTGGAGCAGGTCACTGGAGAGCTGATGCCAGAGCCAGGCACAGCATCCACTTCCTAAGGCCCTGTCTGACTCTTTCCAGGCCTACCTTGCTGTTCTCTAATCATTTAATGGAGTTTGATTTTCTGGCTCTGTAGGGTCAGCTACCAGAGTATTTGAGTCCCCACACAGTTCTCACAGAGCACTGGAGACATAGGGATCCTTTTTAAAAAAATAAAAGTTTTATTTTAGATTCAGTGGGCACATGTGCAGGTCTGTTATGCAGGTATATTTTGTGATGGTGAGGTTAGGTGTCTATTGAACCTGTCAGCCAAATAGTGAACATGGTACCCAATAGGTAGTTGTTTAATCCCTGCCCTCCTCTATCCTTACCCCCTGTAAGAGTCCTCAGTGTCTGCTGTTCCCATCTTTATGTCCGTGTGTACCCAGTGATTAGCTCTTGCTTGTGAGAACATGCAATATTTGGTTTCCTATTTCAGTGTTAATTCACTTAGTATAATGGCCTCCAGTTGTTTCCATGTTGCTGCAAAAGACATTATTTCATTCTTTTTTAAGACCTGTGAATCCTTAAGAAATGCTTGAAGTGATGTGTGAGTAGTGGTTAGTTGGTTTCTTGATGACCTTGGCACCCATCTCTCTGCCTCAGTGGTTACTGGCTGAATGGAGAGTTCTGCAGGCTTGTGTGTACATTTTGGGATATCTCTTGGAAAGAAGAATATGATAACAAGAAGAATAATAGTTCGCATTAAATCGGACAAGAAATTGCTGTGGCGAACATTCCGGGCTCTCGGGCCTGATTGTCAGTTAGAATCCCAGCTCCACCATTTATCCTGCTTCATTTATCTTCATGAGGAAGGTGATTTGACTTCTCTGTGCCTCATTTGCCAGAATCTGTAAAATGCTAGTAATTCTAGCACCTTCCTCAGAGTACTGCAGGTGTTAACCAATGGAAGTCCCTGGCACAATGCTAGGCACTCTCTAAACAAACAATATATGTTAGCTATTGTTGGTGTTACTAAAATATCACCATTATATATAGGCAGTGTGCTAAATGCATTGCATATATGGCATGTGATCTGGCCAACAACTTTGTGAGGAGAGTACTGTTGTTAGCCTCATTTTACAGTTAAGTAAACGGAAGCACAGAGAGGTTACTCTACCTACGCGAGGACACATAGACATGAAGTCGTGGGTGAGGCCTCATTCCCCACCTGCCTGCCTCTGAATTCTGTGCTTGGGGCCAGATGTCATGAGAACCAGGAGGTGTGGCTGCTCGGGTGACACCTGCCTGATCTTTCAAATTTCCTTTTTTTCCCTAGAGCACTCCAGAACCCAGGCTACTTTCGAGAACCTCTCTGTGGATTCCTAGGTAAGTAAAGATGGTCCTTCCTTCCCCATGACTTCCTGCTGCCCACATGGCCCACAGTCCCTGCTCTTGTGACTGACTCCTGGGGGCCCATCTCGGCCTTTGGTGGCCTCTGCTGCCTCCCAGGGCCCCAACACCAGAATTCTCATTCATCGCGTGTAGACTGAAATTACTCTTGGTAGGACAGTAGAGTTTGGTAGACATGAGTCACTCCTCTCCCTCTCACACCCCCCTTTCCACCTACAGCAACATTTCTAATGATAGCTTTAGAGTGGTTTCGTGCATGCAAAATACTTTGTATACAAAAAGGGGGCCTTTTGAAGACATTCTTGTGATCTAGAAAAGAATTATGGTTAAGATTAATGGGTTCTGGAGCTAGACTGCCTGGTGTTGGCTGTTGTGGTCATTCTTGTTGAAGAGGTTGCCCCGGTGACTCTGGAAGTCCACTTGGAACTGGCGATGCTCAGTCAGCCATGAGTGGGCTTGGAAGGGTACAGGTTTCTGAGGCAGACAGCCTGACTTTGGTCCTACTTCTGCTGCCTAAGCACTGTGTCATCTTCACATGTCACTTACTTATCTGGGCCTGAGTTTCCTCCTCTCAAAGATGGGAAAATTATACTCATTTTGCAGAGTTGTTGAGATGTTTCAACCTTGTGTATGTAGAATAAACCTACACAAGATTGACATGCAATACAATGGTAATTTTTTTTCCTTAGTTAGTGGCATTTAAATGGAGATGTCAAAAGCATATACTGGGCAGAAAGCATGTTGTTGTTTTAGGTTCATACGTTCCCTGAAATATTTTCATTTTTCCCTCTGTCAATCTTGTTTAAATCAAGTTACTTAGCAAGCTGTATATTCTTACCAAAAAGATTATCCTTGGTCCAGACCCTGTCAGATGATCATAAATTCCAAATTGAGATAGTACAAATTAATGAGATTGAATTGCCTGCTGGATATTTTCATCTATGTTTAGTACAAACTCAACTCTTTTTCCATAAATCTGAAATTTTGTGGTAAGTAAAACTAAGTGGTAAGATGACTGTAATTTTTTGAAAAGAGCCATTCACACTGGCGGGAGCTGGTAGTTTTCCATGAGTGGAATAGAACATTTCACCACTTCCTCATATCTGAATCACCATTAAAGCACTTTCTTTATAGTTGTTCAAAGAGAATTAATATGGAAACAACTGGTTGATTTTTCTTTCTGTCTGTTTCTCTCTGTCTCTATACACACGTGTGTGAACACACACACACACACACACACACACACACACACACACACACTCACACACACACCCCGTAGCTTTTCTTTCAGTTAGGCAACTGAAGTGTTACTATGTAAATCCTGGTGGCCTTCTACCCATCAGACCAGCAAGGGCACAATCCATTCTTGTTTTCTTGAAACATATACCAAATCATCAGAAACCCTGATTATTCTGCTAGAAGGTGACAGCTTGATGGAAAGATGAACCAGTTGAAAACAATTTTGATGATATTTTTGTCGGGAGAACGAGATGCCTCCAGCTGTCTGTCACTAATCATATTAGAGGTGGAAAGCAGGAATGTTTTAGCCTGTTCAGGATTACTCTCAGTGCATGCTGGAACGCTACTTTTATTGGCTACTTACCCCAGAATGGTGACATTAGACATCGCTTCTGGAATTGGCCTTGCCAGTTGGTAGTAGTTTAAACCATATGCCACATGAGCACACTTGAGGAATTTTCTAATTACAGCTCAAAGACTTTCCTTTTATCTTTTTATGCATGTACCACAGACATCACTGACTGAAATGATTTCTCCTTCAGCATCATCCCATTGCCAGCAGTTATGAAAGATGAGGAGAATGGCAGATGAAACCCACAGTAACCAAAGAGGTGTCCGAATTCAATTAGGAAGAGGCCAGTCCCATGTGGACACATAAGCCGTATAAATCCATTTTAATTGTGAGCTGTCGCACTTATTTGGTCATGTTTATTTTGGATGCAAGTGCCAGAGCTGGATTTAGACCAGAACTCCAGATCTTCGAGATCTAATGACTAATTTGGGTATCCATTAAATCCCTTAATTCATTTCTTAATTAGTTCTGCTAGAATTAGAGAGTTGCTTGGTTACAATAATTTCCACAAATTTCTCATAAATCAAAACAGATGTGTATAGAATTCTTTCTCATGATTCAACATTTTGCCCTGAATTATTCTTGTTGTTACCAAAAATAACAGTAACAATGTCAACAACAGCAACAACAAAACTTAACATTTTGCAAGGTGGTAAAGGGAATATCAACTGAGGCTTCAGAAAGAATGGTTTTGAATTTCAACTCCTCTTCCTATAACAGGGGGACCTTAATCAAGTTAATTTCCCTCTCTGTGTCTCAGTTTCTTCTTATAAAATGGGGTACATGATAGTACTTACCTTGTTTTGATGATTAAACAAGCTAATATATGTAAGTATTGTATATGTAAGTAGATATGTAGAAAGTGCCTGCCACAGTAATAAATGTTAGTTACTATGTCTGGTATCAATAAGACAAGGGGAAATGTTGCTGGCACCACTGGACTGTCATCTAAGTATGCCTCGTTTCTGCATACCACTTGGAGAACACTCATGACGGTAATGAAAATCTGGAGACTCTGAATCGGGAATTTACCTCCTATTTGCACTTGTACTCCTTACTTTGGCTACAGAAATAAGATTTTTTTTTGCCTTCCAGGCTTCGTCAGTATTAACTTGAAACCCTTTGGGTGCAAAACTGCTTTAAAATTTGAATGAACTTTTTGTTTTCCCAGTATACATGATATTAGCCCTCATGAAGAAGAAAAATGTAATTATACTATGTAAAAAAGTGTGTGTGTGTGTGTGTGTGTGTGTGTGTGTGTGTGTGTGTAAGAGAGAGAGAGAAACTTAGGAGAATCAGCTTCAGTAAATTCATTGGAAATTTTCAAACTATTTTTTAACATAGTAAAATTCATTTAATGACAAAGTTTAGATTTAATGAATGTGCAGGAGTGAAAGTCTACTAAAAGATAAATCTAGTAATTTAATGAACTCTCCTCATGACTTCATAAGAGTTAGTTAATATTAAAATTTATTGCCAAGAGATGCACTGGAATTACTTTCCCTTAGGTTGTTTCTTTTTTTCCCTTTAAACTAAGTTAACTACGTGTGTGTGTGTGTCTATTTTAGAGAAATGTGCATCCAAAGATGCATAAAATGCTCTCATCAGTAGTAGAATGGATGAGTAAATGGTGGTGTAATTGTATGTTGGAATACTATATAGCAGTGAAAAATGAACCAGAGCTATAACAATAATATGAATGTATCCTACAAACGTAATGTTGAAAGGAGATACAAAAG
Source organism: Carlito syrichta (assembly GCF_000164805.1). NCBI lineage: Eukaryota > Metazoa > Chordata > Mammalia > Primates > Tarsiidae > Carlito > Carlito syrichta. Next base: position 854,638 of record NW_007256305.1, read on the forward strand.
AATACTTAGCAATCTTATTACATTTATATAAAGAGTGAAAACAGACAAAGCTGAACTTTATTGCTAAGGTGCACATACATAAGTGGCTGAAACAATAAAGAAAAGTAAGGAACTTATTACTGAAAGAATCAGGTAACAGGATAGAGGTTACCTTGAAGAGAAGGGACCTTCCAGGGGTGCTGGAAATATTGTTTTTTTGACTGAGATGGTAGTGACAAGACCAGCATATAACCAAACATGAATTTGTTATCTGCTTTTCTGTTTCTGGGTTATAGTTAATAATTCAAAAATTTTAAAAGATAAACAAATGCTCTGTCTCTTTGGCCTGGATTGCTTCATCTCCTGTCCTTCCTTATTTCAGGCCTAGAGATTTCTGTGATTGTAAGTGGCTCTTAGAAGTAAATGACTGCTTCCCTACATGGTGCAAAATCTCCAAAGTGGGATGGGCATTCCAGGGAGCTCTTGAGAAAATTCATCTGGGCGGGAAAAGAAATGGGCTGGAACTTGCATCGATGTTCATTTTATTATCGCAAAACATTGTGATGACTGATGAAGACTACATTGGCCTTGGTGCTGTCCTCTAGTCCGCATGTCTGGTAGTCAGGTATCACCTGGAGGTAGATGAGGTCTCCTGAGTAGAGTGGTAGTGCCCAGAACAGGGCTTTCTAGTGGCTTTCCCACCAGTTTACCTACCTTGGTTATTTCATGAACTATATTATGCCTGGTGGACGGGATTTACAAATTCCATATTTTAGGTTTTAACAAACCCTCAAAAACTTGCAGAATCTTTGCAAGATTCTGCAAAGAATTCTCATAAGTTGAAGATAATCTGAATACTGCAGAATGGCACAGCTTTGCATGAACTCTTAGTCAGCCACATCATGAAGTAATGACAGTGACTGCCAAATCACACCTGGAAAGAAGCTGACCACCCCAATTTTAAATTACCTGGATGACATACAGATGTATGTTCACTGTGGGTAATCATGAACCTCTTCCTGTGTGTATTGGCCTTGAGATATCATGATAAAAAACATTACATCAGTTCTGTCATCCTTCTTTCCTATCTTTATTCTTGTTTTGTAAGGTGTATAACATACTCATTCAGTAATAAATGTATACAAATAGTTTTAAAAAATCAACAAGTATTGAGGATGCATTTTCAAAACAAATGAGGCAAAAGCACCTTGGTCACCACTGCCATGTAGTTAAAAGACTACTTACTGCTTATAATTAAAATTGTAGAAGAGTCTGTCTACCGTGGGCAAGTCATCATACCATTGAAGGACTTTGACTTGTTTCTTTTGTGAACCTATTAGAGTGTCTTTGAGTATATCACAGCCATTTCTAAATAGATGTATGCTAGGCCGGGCTTGGTGGCTCAGCCTGTAATCCCACCACTTTGGGAAACCGAGATGAGTAGATTGCCTGAGCCAGTGGCTTCGAGACCAGCCCAGGCAACTTGGTGAGACCTCGTTTCTACAATAAATTAAAAATTAGCCAGGTGTGGTAGCACACACCTGTAGTTCCAGCTACTTGGAAGGCTGAAGTGGAAGGATCGCCGGAGCCCAGCAGGTCGATGCTGGAGTGGCCATGAGTATGCTACTGCACTCTAGCCTGGGCAACCCGTTTGAGACTCCAACTCAAAAAAAAAAAAAAAAAAAAAGAAAGAAAATAGATGTATGCTGCTGTTCCTCACACCAAATGTATACCTGATCCCTAGCATTTGTTCTACCAGAGCTCAAGCAATCACTTATAATACTCAAGAATGGAAATGATTACAATTCTCATATGCCTGAGAAATGGTTGAATATCTTCCAAAATGAGTCAGTCATTGCTTTCATAGTTAGCAGATTGTCCTCTTTGGATAATTCATTGTAAAGCTATGGAGAGTGCTGAAATTCTTTGTTTTTCAAGCGTTTATACATACCGAATAACCAAATTTTATATTGTTCACACTTGCTGAAATTTTCTTTCTGTAAAAAAAGATTTCTTTCTTAGAATGTGCCGCTGAGGAAACAGATATGATCACAGCAATCATTATTATACTTAGCCTCCGTTTTCCAAAGTGCTGAGTTATAATGTAATCCACAGTTCATACTTTTTAACTGACTCTCAATACATTATCAACCCAGTGCCTCACACTGTTTGTGAGGGTGATTTATTATTCGTTGGATTTTAAGTGCTGACCCATGAAATGTTAAACTTCTATTGGCAGCTGTTGTGTGAGGGTTTGCAGGTATCTTGACTAATGCTTTGAAAGACCAGCATTAGCAATAAATCACAGCATAGAAAATTTTTCAATAAAGTGATAGAAGGGAGTTTGCCTTCTGGATCCCTTAAGCTTATTTGGAAGTTAGTTACATGGGAAATTAAAGTAGAGGAGTAGAGCATTCTCAGGCTTTAACCCTTGAACTTTGGGCCAACCATAGTCAATAGCAAAAGCATCGTGCTAGCTTTGTTCTCCTAACCCTGAGATTTCTTGGCTGTGGGAACTGACAGAGTGCCAAGTATAGGCCTAATTACATTCCTTGTTACAGAGGAAAAAAAAGCTCAAAGGAATTTTTCTTTTCTTTCTAAAGGGTACCTGAGCATTAACAGTTTCTGGTATAGCAAAATTGCTTATAAGACCTTGGCAAAACTTTCTGAAAAGAGAGCTTGAAGAGGGTTCAGTCAGCCAATTAAGAGGCATGTGTGGCTTACCTAGAGCAGTGAAGAGTTGGGGGGAATGAAGTCCAAAAAGGGAAAGGGCCGTGGCTTTGTCCTCCCAGAGCTGGCTTGCTCTCTGCTGAGCAAGCTGTGGTTGCTCTTCTTTGTGCTTCTCTATGGTCTGTTCAAAGATTTAGCAAGATATGACACAAGATGAGTTTTAGATAGCCCTGTAACAGACTGCCAACTAAGTTCTGCTAAGTTCACCAGTACCCCCAGGGCCGTGCCACTGCCTAATAAAAAGACATGTTCAAGTAGTATTTGTTGCATGAATGAATATGTTCGGGTAGCTCTTCTGTGATCTATGTATTGGTGATTAATGTATTGGGCCAGGTATCCTCTGGACCAGATTAACTCTAATCAGGGAATCAGTGGCTAATTTTAGTAGAGTGAGATCTTCCAGAAGACATATAAGACTTTATATCGTAGCAGAGGAGCCAGACAATGAAGAAGCAGGTCACCAAGTGAATAAACACAATCGTACAGCTAGTGATAAGGGCTACAGAAGACCTAAACAAGGCAAACTCTGGGTTGTAGACTTAGTCTTGGAGAAACCAAAGCTGGGAGCAATCTGGAAACCCAGTGGTATAGAAACAATTGATACAACCTTCCAGAAGGTGTAACTTATTCCAGAAGTTAGCATACTAAGAAAATGGCTTTTCTTAATGCATAGATTTGCAGGGCTCTTCCTATACCAACAACATCCATTTCTACTTTATAAAATTTTTCTTTTTCTTTTTTTTTTGAGTTGGAGTCTCACTCTGTCGCCCAGACTGGAGTGCAGTGGTTGCTCCCGGCCACCGCAGCCTCGCCTGCTGGGCTCCAGCGATCCTTCCGCCTCAGCCTTCCAAGTAGCCGGAATTACAGGCATGCGCTACCACGCCCGGCTGATTTTTTTTTTTTTTTTTTTTATTGTAGAGATGAGGTCTCGCCTGCCCAGGCGGGTCTCGAACCCGCGGGCTCAGGCCATCCACTCACCTCAGCCTCTCAAAGGCGCGGGATTACAGGCTGAGCCACCGAGCCCGGCTGCTTTTTTTTTTTAAAAAGAGATAAGGTCTCTGTCACCCAGGCTGGAGTGCAGTGGCAACGATCATAGCTCATTGCAACCTTGAACCCCTGGGCTCAAGCGATCCTCCCACCTCAGTCTCCCCAGTAGCTGGGACTATAGGCATGCACTACTACCATGGTCTGTTCATTTTTCTTATTTTTTTGTAAAGATGGGGACTCACTGTGTTGCCCAGGCTGGTCTTGAACTCCTAGACTCAAGCAATCTTCCTGCCTCAGCCTGTGGGTGCTGGGATTACAGGCATGAGCCATCACACTGCTGAATTTTGCTTCTAACACAACAGTTGGTTAGTGTTTTACTTGTGACAAGGCCAAGGGGGTAGCTTCACTTCCTTTCTTCTCTAAGATGCACTTCTCTCCAGAGCCAGGCAGCTGTCTCCCAAATGCACATTGTCAGTCACAGAGGATACCAGATGACCAGAAGAGAGTGAATAAGCACAAATTTATCATCAAAACCGGAAGAAAGAGGCAGGGGGAGGGAAGGAAACAGGGAGGGAGGGAAAGGGGGTTGGGGGAAGGAGGAAGGGAGGGA